>NC_072456.1:8202924-8502924 GCF_027596085.1 Anoplopoma fimbria
GCAGCGACTTACACATCTAATAACAACATAATTTTGACAATGGTTGATGGAGACGCAGTACAGAGAGTTTCATCACTTGAGTGTTTGTCTCTTTCTGTATGCGATGTATTTATAGGATAATGTTTGGATGGATTGGATAGTTAGAACAGCTTCTTTCCCATGGCTGTCACTCTCATGAACAGTTAATCATTCATCCTCTGTATGGTACAAATCCATGTGCAATAACCCGGTTACTTGAAATTCAAATTTTTAATTCTAAATTATATACATAAATCCCACCTTCCTTATGTATATAACATATCCTGTTAGAAACTTCCCATATTTATTCAAGCACCTTGCACTCTGCATCATTGCACTTGTATCTAAATTTCATTGTCGTTGTTTTTTGTGCTTTTGTGTTGATGTATATACTTTTGCATTCTTACATTTCATGTTGTACATACTAGTTGAATGTTTATCCTTTGTTCCTCTTGGATCTCCTTGTTTTTTTGTTTTGTTTATTGTCTATTTGTTTGTATTAGTGAGCGGAAGAAACCAGAGTCAAATTCCTTGTATGCTTATGCATACATGGCCAATAAAGCTGATTGATTCTGATTCTGATTCTGGTAGTTGCAGGACTATATAGTCAGAGTCAATTGGGGTCATGAAAAATATTTGGTTCAGCTGTTGTCAAGTTTAGTTTAAGCAAAACACCCTGGATTTGTTTATTTGGCAAGTGTTTTGTGTCATTGACGTCTGCTTTTGATGAACTATTTCTGCAGTGTACCCTGCAGGTAGATTCATCCCCATGGTATGTAGTTTTGAAGGATAGCCCATATCTGTTTTAAACACTAACACAGCAGGTTGTCTTTATATTTATATGCATCTGTCTCACAATAAACATGTCCTTCAGTAAGCCTCCATAATGACTCTTTTTATTATTTCACTTTCTTCCAAATGTTGTTAGCTGCTATAATTAATTTAGCCCACCACCGCGTTTATGAGAAGAGATGACTACAGACTTCAGCATTTATCATGGTGCTTTCCCTCAGTGCCCCCAGTTATAGGTCCCCGTTAGATTTATAGGCTATCTGGTATCTATAACATCACAGTCCCTGAGGTCCTGCCGTTTGTTTTCTATGCTGGTGATTAATCGACAGGTCAGACATTTTGGTGTGTGCGTCACAGGAGTTATTGCATATGAGATGTATCTATGAACAGGCAACTTGTGTGCTTGTGTAGAAGGGACACAGATTTTGCAGTGCGGCACCTTCTTGATAATTATATCCATTAATAAATGGCTTAGGTTGCCTCTCAGCCATACTGACTACGTCTGCAAGACAATTAGCATGTAAAATGCACAGACAGCGAACTGTGAGAATCCGAGACTCCTTTAGCGCCCATTAATGTTTTAAGCACTGCTTTGGGTTAAAAAATGGTGGAGGGATTTAACTCTTTTTATTTTTATCCTTTAGAATTGAATTTAAATACACGTTAGTAAGCATCATTGTCACAATATTAAGCTTGACAGGTCTAAACTGAAATACCCACTTCATGCAATTACTGAAACACTGAATTTTAACAGCATTCAGCAGCTTTTCTGAAAACTTCTTGTCTGTTTGGTTTTGACTGGAGTTAAATTTTCCAGTAAGCTATTTGTCTCTGCTGTACATAAGGTAACAGAACACATATTCAGATGCGTTGTATGAAAAAGACCAGACTGTGATCCAAGTGCAAGCAATCCATACCAATTATCCTTTTTATTGTAATGATCAAGGTCATGAGGTCAATTATTAAATCTACAGACTACAATGTATTAAAAATAAAACTTCTCTGACCTTTGCTTTACTATCCATTGTATATTAAATTACCTGTCCATTATATGAGTTTGTATGTCTGCAGCACCCAACCAGGATTGTTATTACTGAGTAATTTGTTTTGTACCCCAGCAGGACACGCATTACTGAGCAGAAGACACAAGTTGTCTCACTCTCACTGTCCAATTCATTCAGCATGCTGTTATTCAAGGAGCCAGCTGATGATACATGAAAAATGAAACCTTCATGTAATCTGCAGGAGGTCATGAATCATGAGAAGTTACTGTAACAAGCACACAAGAAAGAAAAGTCCCTACAGTCCCTACTTTCAGCTTCAATTTGAGGGTGTTAACATTCACATACATAGAATGAACAGTGTCAGAGCTGTAGCCATTTTTACACTTTGTTTCTTTTCCAATTACTCTGTTTGTGAAAGTAAGGTTATGTCGGGCCAAAATCACACAAATCACACAATCACATGTGGACCAACCTTTATCAAAAGTTGAATTCTACCCTGATAACAGAGGTTATCTTCCTCATCTGCTCTCCCCGTAAAGAAGTGTGAAGTCGTTGCCAGGCCACAGTGATGGGAAGCTTATTGGAGTCCGGTCGAGAGCTGCTTCAGTTCCACTCTAATCAGCACTTCACCGAACAGGAAATCTGGGTGGTATGAAATAGCTCGAACTTCAAGTACACTGCACAACTGTGTGGAGCTCCTTCACCTCCTCTAAATTAACTGTGAAATTGTATATGACGTCAAACCCAGACCAGCTAAGGATACATTTGCTTTGACCGTGCCCCCTGTTCTAGATCTTTTTCTGAGGCAAGATGAAATCATACTGACGGAAAATATTTGAGGAGAGCACACAACCACTTGTCAACCAGTTAGAGCGCACAAGCACGGTTTTATAAGAGCAGCATTAGAATTGTGCGTAATGGAGAACAGAATCATGAGCGTAACACGCAATTGATCATGCAAGAGGAATTGAGTAACCTCACCTGAGACAGCAATAGAGATTATCACGCTTGTGATGATTAAAGTTACTCACCCTGAGAGCAGAGTGTGTTTCTTAAAAGTTAGAGATACTTCCTTGGTAGGACAAGTCCTTCCATCTTGTGTCCTTTTATTTAAAATTATAGAGAATTATAATTTCTTGTAGAAATATTGATTTTGGATTCGTGAAACAGAATACACAGATTCTAAACATGCAGGCCTACTGATGAATAAATAAAATCAAAATGGGTTTTTTTTACAATTATGATAATTTATAAACGTACTAAACATACAATGTGCTTTCATCAAGGCCACCAGACTCCATTGAAAAACACAGCATTTTTGCCTCTCCCATTGTACAACACATTTTCTTCAAACTCGACAGACACATAATAAAACTCAAAATAATAGTGTTGACAAGCGTGTTTCACTGTTCCAACAATCACCAACTCTTGTTTGTTTGAAATAACCCCTTCACTCACCACACTAGACGTGAAATAGCTTGTATGCTCTCCTCAAACCCACCAGACTCCTTTGCAAATGCAACAATTGTACCTTGCCGATTGTAACTTCATTTAAACTCAAAAGAACCTAAATGAAAAAAACCTTCTTGGTTAGCCTAGTCTTTCAACTTCGACCAATCACCCACTCTGGTTTGGTCGTCAAAGAGCCTTAAATCACTGAGTTAGATGTGAAAATATTCTGCCTCTACCACGCTGTCTCTCTCTGACTTTGCTGGCCTTAGACTTGTTTAGTGAGCTATTAAAAGCACTGTCACTGCCTGACAAAGTTGTAACGAACTTTTAAAATTAATTAAAATCTTTATAGATCTAATATGAGCAAAGATTCAGCAACTAGATTGGAAATTCTACGCACCTTTTTTATTCATTAACAGATTTTGGCAGACTGTTAAGGTGAAATAACTGAAAGTTTACTAACATATTCACCCCTGTTATCCTAATTGGGGGACAGGAAATTAATAAATAATTTGAACATAGAGAATTTATAATTACTATTATGAGAAAACATTTATGAATGAAGCTTCTTGGTTTTTCTGACCTTGACGCTGCCATAAGAATCAAATGAGTCTGACTCAGGGTGGTTGGGTTTATTGTGATCTGATCCGACTCAATGTGAAATAAAATGGCAATCAGCCACATGTTTAAACAAATACATTGTTTAAATTATAGCCATGTCTTACTGTTAAATGTGCTTAAAGTAATAATGCTATAATAATTACCATGATAATGATTAAAATAGTAATCTTTATTCATATATCACTTAATTATACTGCAATATCATAGTTCAAAACATGATCATTTGAAGATTTCAGGGTTAAGGTCTGGATCTTGACTCGCCCCATGCTCTGGGGTGCATGTGACTAAGTTTAGCAAGGCAGCTGCTGGATATGAGCTTAGACTTTTCCTCTGGCTTCCCAAATCCTCTGTGGTGTGCCATCACAGTTACAGCGTCGATGTGGAGACAGCAGATAAGGTCAGTCACAGGGGGATGTGAACTCACATTACTCATGTGTTATCCACAGACATTCTGCAGTTTCCTCCCTTTCATTTCGCTACTTCCTCTTGCATTTGTCTTACCCTTTTACATTTGTCTTTTAAATGTTTAACGATGTACTTTTATTTAATACAATGTATTACTTATGTAAAGCTCTTTCAACTGCCTTTGTGCAGAAATCAGTGCTAGATAAATAAAACTCCCCTTGCCTCGCCTTTTGAAGCTGTCCCATAAATCTTTGTAACATAAATCCATGCTGAGCTGTTTATGACTCAGGGGTTTTTGAAAGCAGATTTTGTAGCCTCATTATCTCATATTTTTGGGCCAAAATCAAAAGTATTTATTATTTCAACATCAGGGTGTTATTCCTGGCATGATAGAGAATGCACTGTATGTATACTCTATACTATATGAGGAATAGACTACTGCTGCAAATGTAAATAAATATGAATGTACAACAATATGAGTATGAACATATATAGCATTGACACCTTTTTTATTTTTAAATGTTGCATACAGTTTTAAATGTTTGGTCAGGGAGGATCCTCCATTGTTATATTTTGAAATGTTTTAACAGAATATATCAGATTTTGAGATGAAAATTGTCCAATAATCAATAACACAAAACACATTTCTTATAAAACGAGTAACCATTCACTGTTTTTTTATGTGCCTATCGTTTTGACTTTTATGTAAATACTTTCATTGTTTACTGCTACATATTGAGAAAGAAAAATAATACTCAGTAACTCTTTTGTCTACAAAATGCAACTACAGTACCAATCAGAAAACTGAGTCATTGTTATATAAAATGTACATGTGCATTTTTCTTTTTCATTGAAATTATAAAATTTTGCTTCTGAACAAAAGTGTGTCTAGAGGACATTAAAATATTGAATTGATTTTCTTAGCCCATATCCTCAGGTAGTTTGTGCCCAAATAGAGAAAGCGCAGTCACCTTTATTCTTAAGCCTGGCCCGTGCAACAAGGCAACGTTCCGGATCATTGAGAGTTAAAAAGGTCAGCAATATAGCTCGGGGCTAGGCATTTCTGTGCTTTGAAGAACAATCAGTAAAATATTAGCCACTGCAGATGCTAAACCTGAGATAATATGGTCTCTACGTTCAGTGCCAGTTAGAATTCCAGCTGCAGCATTTTGAACACGCTTGAGATGTTATATTGATTACTGACTGAGGCAGATATAGAGAGAGTTGCATTATCTAGACTAGATGAAAAAAATAATTAATTACCCTCTTTAAATCAGTGTGAGATAAGAATGAATTCATTTTCGATAAATTTTTGCACTGATGGGAAAAGGACTGAACAAGTCTCTTAACTTCGTCCTCAAAATTCAGGTCACTGTCACAAATCACTCCTAAATTTCTGGCCAAAGGCTCTATATCGGATGATAAGTCTCATAGATCATGTAAGAAAAGATTTCTTGCACTAGACCAGAATAAGACTTAGCATGTTATCAACTTTTCATTTCAAGCACTCTTGCCAGCTGTGTATGTATTTAGATATTTGGGCATTTATGCTGAATGTTTTTCAATTGGTATCACCAAAGTGGGTATGGATAACTTTACAGTTCGGCTGAAAATAAAGAGGAATGTAAATCAACAACTTGAAACTTCAGACAGTCTTTCAACTTGAAAGACTGTCATTGTTGTCATCATCACATTGATACAAAATACAAAGACAATATTCAATGGGATCTTAAAGTTGATAGTGAAGTCCTTTTATATATTGTCATATCGATTGGCTTATAATATGATGTTTGTATTTCTCTTAAGTCAGAGATAGTCAGGCCTCAATCCTCCTATTTAATGCTGATCAGCCCATTTAGCCATAATACGCCTTATCTGTATGACTATTATCATCACTACTGGATATGATTATCAATGCAATTTAAAAAAAATTGCCTTTTCATTTCCACCTACTTTGACCAGTAGTCATCGTAAGCGCAACAAGCTATTCTCTTAGTATTTCAGTTCCCACAGCGACCTCTGCAAAATCACAAAAAGGCCCTAAGATTTGAATGCCTATTAAGATATGATGTTCAATATGATTACAGGTCTGTATTGAGTTAAATAAATAGGGGATTCTTTCAACTAATCAGTTATTCACAACTAAGTAGGCTGTATTAATCAGTTTCAGTTTGTCACCCTCATACATCAGCAGGAATGATGTGTGTTCCATCTGCACTCTCTAATTTGAGGGAAGTGCTACGTAATTATGCACAGGTCAAAGAACTGCAGTGGATCCATTTATTAGTTTAATCTTGCAAAACGGCAAAAAGATTTCGCAAAAAATAGGTACACAACCTTCTGCTTCTCTTCACAGCAAAACATAGACTCAGCACATACAGTGAAACAATTTCAAATACAAGTCTAGCCATGAGCTATAAGGAGAGTATTTACTTTGAAAAAAACACATGTGAGCAATTCCAAAAGACCTTTCTCATAATAATTGCAATGAAGGCAATAGTGTGTGCAGCTGTAACCAAACAACTCTGACTGCAGGTTGAAGTCCTATTTGGGTCTGTCCGTAGAGGACTGGTTGCTGCCCAAGGCAACAGTCTGAGTTTCTGGTGAACCTGCTTTATCTTGTCAGAATAGGACTCTGTAGCACCAATAACAAGCATTTATATATATATATATATATATATATATATATATATATATATATATATAATCTTCTTGTCGATGGTCTTGCTTACTTACGTAGGTCATATAGAGGCATCACTCTATTTCCCAACCAGTTAACACATCCTTGTAGTAACGTTAAACAGTAAACTTAGCTACGGAATTGGCATCAACTGCCCATGGAAGCTTATTTGGGAGCTGTATATTCACATTTGGGGTGTTGCATATTTTTGCCATCCATAAACTGTTTCCTCCTCAGCAGGGGCCTCTGTTTAGTTTTTTTAGCACACACCTACAGGGTTTCAACTTAGCCTGCACTGGAAAACGTTTTTCACATAAAAATAAATCCTACTAAATAAAAAATGACCCTAAAGTCATGATAAGGGCAGTCAGATGTAACCTGTGTTGTAAAGAATTGGGTGAGTAGAAGTTTTTTCTTTCTCATCGATGCAGGGATATTGGAACAAATGTGTTCTGATACCACAATTTGCCAGTGTCTGGTTTGTGTTTGTGTGTGTTTCAATAACACATTGATTTTATAATTTGTCCAATATTTTGGTTTCATGAATAAATAAATACTGTCATGAATGTTTCCATGACTGACGTGACTCATTTAATCTTGCTGTCTATCATAAATTAAATGCCTGCCTTTTCCTCAAAGCACATCAGGCATTTTTGACATTTGTGCAAGCAATTAGCCCAGGCAATCTGACTAGCAATTACGGCTGTGGTTGGCACAAGCTATAAACTATGTACATTTAATGAGAAAAAAAAAACTAGAACAAACAATGAAAGCACCTGGGGTGTTGTCATTCATAAAGATTATATACATATATAGCTAAATTAGGATGCTTTGAAATGGCCCCATGTGATATTACAGTTTCCCACTGAGCCCAAACCCAATTCAAACCAGAAAAAAGCAAAGAAAAAGAAAGAATATAAAAATCTCATGAGTTGTACAATTTCTTATGTGAAATGACCCTAAAAGTGTTCTAACTTTGTCAGAAGATGTTGTGTTCATGTAAGACCCCTTCACTCCTAGTATGAAGCTGATTGTCGAAATAGATTTAAAAAGGCCTTTCAACAACTCTAATCACAGTTTAATTGCTATAAGCGAATAATGTATTGCAAGAGTGGAAAGAAGAACTGTGGAGAAAAACGTTTTTTTTGTGTCAAAATGTAATTACTTTTGCAAATCAGTATTATTTAATTCCTAGGGGAGAGGGCCTTGAAAATAAAAGCAGCCCGGACTGACCTATTTGAATGCTACCATAATAACTTCCTTGTAAAGAGCCTGATATTAGCTGTTTGGATTTTAAATGCAGAATGAAACATCAGTCTAATGCCAAACTGGCTGGACTTTAAAGACATCTTGCTACAGCGGTCTCTGTGTTACCAAGAACAAATATACATCAGAAACTCTGCTCTGGTGATGCATCTGTAGATGACTCATGATATCAAAAAAAGAGTGAAGATATTGTTTGATTTGTTAAACACTAACGAGCCGTTCATCCATGTGTGATGGTCTTTGAGAATTTAAACATATTTCTATCATAAATTACAGGAAATCATATCATACTTCACCATGCATTGTGACAAAGTATACTGCAGACAAATATCATTCAAGCTCAGCATTTAAATAACATATGGTCAATAAATAAAGGCAAGACGCACTGGGGAATAATCAAAATTGAGTTAGTGTATTTTATAATTGCTTTTGAGAGGAGATTTAGCACCAACAGTGGCGAAAGGCAGCAGTGCTATTGCAGTTTTGTTTCTCTTCGATGCTTAAATGACCTTGGGATGCAATTCAATCTGCAATTCAATCTGGTCCTCTCGCTTTTGAGCTTCAATTAGACTTAAGGCACAAAGGCACAAAGTAAATGTGACTGGCTGGAGAAGAAAAAGAAGAATGCAATCTAAGATGGGTCCCTGTGCTTCATGCACATCTGGAGTGTTCTCTCTGTCTTGGCTTCGCGCTCCCATCACTCACACTGAAGTCAACCAGTTAATCAACTATGTCTCATGATGCATTTACAGATATATGTTTCCCAGCACGCAAATGATATGTGAGAACTTGTATTTTGAGTGACAGCAACTTCAATTCACAGCACACTTCCTCTTGTAATGAAGTGCTTGCTGTTTTAAAAATATAGAGTATTCTAGGTAGTGTTCAGTCCAGCCAAATAAGATTATTTCTCTGAGTGCCATGTCAGGTAACTAAATGAGATGCTTAGACCACAGAGAAGACCTCAGCATATGCCTCAGTGTCATTTATGTTTAGGAAGGCAATCATTTTTGGATGGAGGAAGGTTTCAACTTGAGTTCAATGCATCTAAGTATGTATATTTGTATGAAGAAAAGAAATGTCTTCATGTCTTTGTATGCAGTAAGAGCATTTCTGTTTTGGGTTGTATACATTATATCAGTGTATTACATTACATTACATTACAGTCATTTAGCAGACGCTTTTATCCAAAGCGACTTACAATCAGTAGTATATTACATATCATTCACCCATTCACACACTGATGACAGGCTACCATGCAAGGTGCCACCATCAGACTCTAACTAACATTCATGCAACATCCAGTCCACACCGATGGCAAGCCTTCGGGAGCAACTTGGGGTTAAGTGTCTTGCCCAAGGACACATCGACTGCCGAAGAAAAAAAAAGTAAATGGAGAAAAAAGTACATAATTGAAAATGCAGTGTAGTTGTATGGGAACATACTTTTTTTAGGATACAGGGACTCCAAAGGACAATGTGCATGAAGAGCAACACAACTGGATTTAAGAACACATCCAAGCGAACTATCAAATGATGGTCATAATTATATCAGGAACTCTGCCATATACTACAGTTTTATATAATTGTCCTGCAATAAATATCACCCTTATGAAATGTTTAATGTTCACTTTTAAGCCGGTAATGAAAGTTGCCCCAGTTATTTTGTACTCCAGAACATGACCTGATGGGAAGAAAATAATTATGGCCTCAAATTACCTGAGTAGAATTACTACTTCTTCTGTCTCAAATCAAACACCACAAGTTAACAAAAGCAGTAATGTAGGTTCCTGGCTATTGTACTGGGTTGCATCATGTTGTATTGATTTTGCTTATATTACCCCCAAACCTCCTTATTTTAAGTCTGGAAGGGATCATCATCATCATCAGCTTAGAATACATATCTTACGCCAATTTATATTGAATGTATGCTTAAGTACCAGTTTACAGCTGTGTCTAAAGCCACGCCTGAGCCATATTATACACCTTTGAAAGGCAGAGGTATATGACATGAATAATGGTCGGTATTAATCTTGTCTCATAAGAAATGATAAAAACTCCCAGTGCCTATTAGGATGGGTTCTGGATCAATGAAATATATAGCATAGTTGAAATTTCACACAGCATTAAAATCATTCAAACAAGAGCTATTTGTCATGCGGATCTGTTTCTTCCAACTCTTTTAATCTTGTCTGACATTGCTGGGCTTGTTTTTTCATAAATATGTTTGACTAACACATATATTGACAAGGATCTGGGTGGGTCTGAAGTCAGCACATTCAACTGAAAATTGCTATTCATGAGATAATAATGGAGCATTTCCCATTCCTTTATTATGATTTATTCTTTTCTTTTCAGTTTTCCAAATGAATTCAAAACCAATACACATAATAGAAGATTTTTCCCTGATTATTTCTTATTAAACGTGATTATTAAAAAATATTTACATGGAAAGGATTTCCATTTTTCATGTCATTATGAAATAAACATGTCATAAAACCTGAAATAAAACTAACCCTGATAAACAATCCCATTGTCTATAAATGCCCCCTAATTATTTTTTAATTTCTATTAATTTATTTTCTCATATCAGTAATGACTTTGCATAATAGGGTGAAAAAAATGCTCCAAATTAAATATTAAACAGAAAATACTACAACCAAAACAGGAGGAAAGTCAGCACTGTTTTGTTTTATTTGGAGTAGTTTATCATTCTAAAAAGGTGCAGCCAAAAACCTAAACCTAGCAGCAATACATCATACAATTTGAACATTGATTCACAATACATACATAAAGGTAAGTAAATATATATTTTTCAGAGACTTTTTAACTCACTTACTTTATCAAATCAATAGAAAAAGACATTCGTGATTTGAGTTGTGTTAAATTATTTGGCTATCACCCTTGTGAGCAGAAAAAACAGACAATGGCGCTTGTTTCCATGGAAGAAGGTGTATTCTGGGACGTAGTCACAGCTCGTCTCGAGGGCACTGGTAAGAGGACAGTGCTGTATAACGCGCTGCACAGTGTGCATCTGTGCCCAGTCAGGAGTCCTTTTAACTACCCCCTACATGATGAAGATTAAGATGAGCGGGAAATGAACCTCATCTCTCCATGTGATTAATGTCCACCAAGTGTAATTAAAGACTTTTACTTAATTCCCCTGTCTCTGCTCCCAGGTAACCATTTTAATCATTTCCTCAGGTCGGCTCTCTGTAATTGAATGTCTTCATAATATGGACTACGGCAGCTGGGGTTGTATTTATGGTTGTGTGTGAGATGTTTTATTTAAATCTGCTTGCGAATACACTTTGGAATTCACTTGGATTATGGGTAAACAATACACAAGTGGTTGAAAGTTGTGAAGATACTGTTGATATGACTGACATTGAAAACAGATGAGACCTTGCTGCTTTTTCAGGAATGTTTGATTACACGGAAACATGTGCCATTCTTGCGGAATGGCTCTAGGGTTGGCAATGACGTTCTGCTGCTTGGTCGGCATGCTCATGACCTTTCCTCCAGCGCAACCAGCAGGTCAAAGTTTTTACTCATTCTGTGAAATATTTTAACATGCTGTTACATCATATAAATCCCACAAAATGGATTTCTGCAAAAGTTGGTATTGATATATGATTCCTAAATTTACAATCCTTTGATTATCCTCTGACCTTTCCTCTAGCACCACCGCCATGTGGCTGACATTTGTGGTTTTCAGTGGAATATCTCAGCAACTATTGGGTGGATTCCCATGGAATTTGATACACATATTAATGTTCCCCTTAGGGACAAAATACATGCAAAACTAATGACATGATCATTATCACCTGCTTAAGCACAGCCTAACAAAGCTGCTAGTTTGGCTGCAGACAGTTAATCTTGTCAACATTCAGCATGTTGCGCAACTTGTTAATTAAGAGCCTTCGTAGAATATACAGATTGAAAATTGTGAATATTGTGCGACATCAATGGGTTGTCCAAACATACTTTTCGTGTATGCCAGGTTACTTGGCAACAAAAAAGGTTGACCAACCTCACCAATTCAGTGGAAAAGGGATTTCAAGAATGTGACTATTCTCTTGGAATAACATCATACATGTAGAGCATTAACAAAAGGACAATGTAACAATAAGTAGTCAATAGAAGGGCAAGCCCTATGAGTCTCATCCTTGTGTCTATATGTTTCTAATAAACCCATATAGGAACAGATATTTACATTCCAGCATGACAGATCAGTGTACACTGAAAGGCTTTGGAAAATAGATCGTTAATGAAAAGCAGGAGCAATATAACAAAATAAAAAAAATTAAAATTGAGTTTCATTCAGGACACATAAGCATAGATGATGGCTGTCGACACCAATAATGTGATGGAAAGGCACTTGTGATGCTATAGTCTGACATCCATTAATGTAACAGAATTGTCTGTTCAAATTTGAGAACTAAAACTTTTAATCTCCTTAACTGCCAAAGTGGTGACAGAATAGCATAGTTGTGCCCTGTCCACGTAGTATCAACAGAACAAAGGACAAAACATTTTCCATTTAAACCCTTGTCATTCCTTTGTGTCATTTCTCCAAGAGGCTCTCTTACTGTGCTATGTATAGAGATAATTCTGCTGTGGCACCTGCATTTCAACATTGTTTACAACAGCAAGTCAGATATGGATTGCTTTACAGCGCTACAAAAAGAGAAGTTAACTACCAGTATTGACAGTGTTTCCCGGTTCAACTTTTCAGACTGTATATTGTCAGCAAACGTTGTCTGAATGCATTTTGTCTGCCGTCAGCCATTATCAAAGGCTGTTATCGCCTCTGATTCTTCTTGCTCTTCAAAACAAAACATGTTTGAGGGGGAAAGGAGACAAAATCCTATTTGTGATAAGAAGCGCTACGGTTGGGATTATCATCCCAATTTTGACAAGTGGTAGCTGCCACTTAAAGAACCGCAATACAGACCTTTTCATTGTCCTCAATTGCAGTTTGAAGATGTTTCTTTATACACTGCATTTTTTTTGTTATAATACTTTGCTATAGACTGTTATCCGAGGACACAATGCTGTAAATTTCACCTATTCTATGCATTTTCACTTGGGCTCGGTGGCCTGTTCACTACCTGCAAAGGCTTGGCCTCAACTCTTCCAATTGTTAATATGAATTTAATATTTTATGATTGAAACTTTATGGCCCTGCAGTGCTCTCATTAGGAGGACTCTTCCCAAGCCCCGGTGAGAAGCAGAATGACCAATCAGCATGGCCCACTCTTTTCTCCAACTGGGCGAATTACCACATGAAAAGTATTAGGTCCAACTTAATTACATTCAGCTCACAGCTGTAAGGCAATTTCTAAGACATTCATGAAAGTAATGTCCGGGAGGTCTTTCTTCTTTCAGACTTCAACTTCATTATTGTACAGGATGCTTAAATTGACTCTTTGTTTGCTATTGAATCATTTGAATGAAATATTGGTACACCACTGCCTCAAGTTTCTTTGTGAAATATCCTCTTTCTCCACTAATCAAGTAGTATTATATATTAAAATTGATTTAATTTCTTCTAATTTGCTCTTACAAATTCAAGGTTGAATGCAATTACAGCGTAATTTTGCCCCAGTAAAATCTTTTGGAATTCTGTTGTAATGACAAACACATTTGCATCACATCTCATCGGGAACATGTTCATATCAGAGACAAACCATCTTATCTCTCGGCCTGTGAGCGTTTTCTCCAGGACGACTAATTCCCTAGTTTATGTCACCTGTCAAACCACTGGCATTGCCATTATGTTGGATTAGTTTCACTCAACTTTCTGTTGTCGTCTGACAAAAAAGTTAATCTTGTGTAAGCTGTGCATGCAGGTCTAGGAGACAGTTGGCTAATTAAAGTGAAATGGGGCAGATAATAGCTTTTAAAAACGTTTCAGCCATTTAATGAGCTTATTATTTACTTTGAAAAGGAACGTGTCACCGGCACCCCACCTCCACCACCAGTGAGAGCTGCCACCCATTCTAATTCCTTCCTGCTGTGTTAAGAATTGGCATCCATAAATTGCAATGACTAAAGAAATATTATCACAACTAATGAAATGATGCTAAGCCCACTCTAATAGTCAGAGGTCCCCTCCGGGCAAATTGTCTCAAGCCATTCCAGGAAGATGGTAATTAAAAGACAAACTACAGCTTCTATGAAATTATCATTTGCAGCGCTGTGGTCCTCTACAGAATGCAAATTCAATTTAAAACAAGTAACTTATTACAGTTTTATGATGGTGTCAGGCTTTTCATATAGCATTGATGGCTTTTTTCCATTAGGAGTTTGAAATGATGATCCAGTGTCAGAGTTAAAAAATGGGGTCACTCGTGCATTGGCTTATCGGTTCTAAAGGCTCTCTGTAGCCGTTCAGTGCTGAGGCACTCTTCATTTACATTCACAGTCTGAAAGCATGTCAATGATGTTGATTTAATGAATTATGTCCGTACGCTGAGCCAGTACAGCAATAAATTAACCTCTTTATTTCCTCCTCTTCTTGGGCAGTGATTTGTTTTCATTGCTGCGCGTCAGGTGATCTCATCCATTTTCTCTTTGTGAGCCTATACCTGACCAGTGAATTGGATGACAACAGAAAGTAGCATGGGAACTCACAATGAAAAATGTCCTGCTGTGGCTTTGATGGCCCAGACCCTTAGGCTTTCTTTTCCAATGACTTAAGTCGGGCAGTTTACTCAGCGCAGATAACTGGAGGAGAATACCGTACTGTATGTCCTCTCTAATGAGAAGGTTCAGGTCATTCTGTACGCAGCTAGCTAAACCTCAGAGAATGGGGCTGCTTGGAGATTTTTTTTTTTTAAAAGGTGATTTATGAACTGAAAAGTGCCAATTAGCACAGGACAAACCGGCAACATTATAGACGGCGGGAGCAGAGGTTGCACCAGTGAACTTGACCGTTGATGGCTCCATCGATCAAGAAAGGATTTTAGTCTCAGAATGAATTACGCCGTCACCATGTTTGCCACCAGAGCGCAGGAGAACTGGGTCAACTGGATGACAGAGTGTGTGTGGCTGAGATGGCTTTTGAAGCTTTTGATAGGTCGAAACAGATCACTGTCATTGTTGTGTACCATCGCGGTTCTGATCTCTGACTTCAAAATGACAACAGAGCAAGAGAATCAAAGATAATGCGCAATCAATCCGCTCCCCCGTGACAGCTGGAAGAAAGCTGCATTTGAGCAGAAACAAAGGGCTGAACACAGGATTTATATAAGCTGCTTCATCTGCACGGCATTGCCTGAGAAAAGAGAAAAATATATATTCATATATGTCTTCAGGAGTGCCAGGCAACAGAACCTGACCTTGTCACATTGATAGCAAGCCAGCAACCAAGCCTGGAGGTGTCACCGACTGACAGCCTTGCCAAAGATTAAAAATCTCCCTTTTTTTTTCTTTTCTAACACCCACCCTCTTTCAGCTCCCTCTCTACCCCAAAACACCCACTCCTCCTCATTTGTATTTATCATCTGGTACTTATTTCATATTTTCACTGACACATACAAAAAATAATGTCTGCTTTGGAGCAATTAATGCTGGCATGTTGTTCCCTTTCTATGCTATGCACGTTGTATATGAATACCCAAAAGGTCAGTGGAGGCATTTACGAGCCTGGTCCTCCATTACTCATTCCGAGTGTGTAGTTTGACACTTGTGTCCCTCGTGGTTCCCCCTGGGACTAATTTTTCTCTCCAAAGAGATGCATGGATGCAAACCTGCAGCAGGGTAGGACTTTTACAGCAACCCAAGTGCTTCCATTATAAGAAGTCGGCGGTGTTTGCTTGTGTGTGTATTGATGCAATTCGTCATGAAGAGTTGCTTCTTGTGAGGGCAGATGGCAGGTGGTGTTGATCAAGTTGGCAGCTAAGATGTGGCTGTGTGCCCCTCTTTGTGGTTCACAAGCAGGTGGCCACTGACACCTACATTTTGCGACAGATACAGAATGAGCACTTGAACAAGGAAAATAGAAGCACCAGTTAATTTAAGAATACGGTTGGCAAAAGGCAATTTTTTTTTTTTACTGTCAACAAATGATGTGAAAAGACCAAAGCCAATAACATGTTAGTATGTCTCTAAATGCTATACAGCTTCCCATACATGTCTGTAGCTCTCTCTGTAGAGTTTTCTGTTCCTACTGAATAAATACATCTTAAAAACAGGGCACAAATAAGTTCATTTTTGAAAAAAAAAACGTTTTTAAAAACAGCTAGATCTGCATTTTAAGCAAATGATAGTCAAAGTTTCATACATAGTGGACATTGGTGTTTTTACAGTGGAGGACTATAGCATGGAGGACTATGCTCTATCAGGTTTGGGCCAAAATAAATTACATACAGACAGGCGGACAGACAGGTCATCAGATTTAAATTCAAATAGTTATTCAGATAAGCAAGTATTAAATTGTTGGTTCTTGCTTTACCACTTTCTCAGAAATTAATCAATTCAGTCTTGTTTTAAGCCATTTATTGACAAGCATGAGTAGGAGCAAATTGTAGCCTACAAAAAAAACATAAAAAGAAAATTCCAAAAAATCCATAAACAATAAATACATGATAACACATGATAATATATTAATTGCATCTGTGATGACTTCCCAGTAAATATCCTCTAGTTTCTGTTTTAATTCCATCCCAGAGAACCCTCCAACTGAATAGGAAATCAAACATTTGGATACAAACTTAGATTAAAAATGAAACAAGGAAATAGGTCCCTAATAGAAAATATGTTATGCTGCAATGGGCTGCTTGGAATTTCGTCAAATAGTAGGGTTGCTATGAGCGCAACATGTTCTTTTCAATGTTGGGTGTTAGAATCATGGCATGGTAATTCCTCTTCATTTGCACTGCATAAATTACATTTTCACTGTGACAGCAGAGCTCGCCCTGCACAGCAGCCCATTGCCAGTCTAGCAATTAATTTAATATCTGAGAACGCAGTTCATTTGTTTGGCTGTGAGGGAATTGAAATCCTAATGAAATGGCTCCTCTCGAAAACAAGACTCTGAATTATGCCACAGTATACATAAGTGTGTTCATGCTCAGTTTTCAGGCCGTAATGGGCTCACCTGAAGAACCAGGTGATTTGGACAGAAGCAGAACGGTTTAAATAATGCAACCTAAGTGATTTATCTTTATTGCATTTAGGCAACAATGATGACTAATAAGAGACATTCATCCACAGAGCTGTACGCATAATAATTAATGTTGTCAGGCGGAACAACAACTATGCAAATAAGCTATTGTAAAGGGATTACATGAATCCATCATTCTATATTCCAGAAATCCTTACACTGTCGACTCAATAGATAACAAATACATGAAGAGGCAGTAAAGGACAAGAGGTAGAGATTGGCTTGTTTGTGAGACTGTACAAGTGGGATCAGATATGTCATCCACACAGTAAAGCTGCTGAAATCAGAGCCTGGAGGTGACGGATGAAAAGGCAGTCCAAGTCAGATCCAGCTTAAAACAACTACCACCCTGACACATTAGATGCCTGGCCTTGATTTAGCACAACACTCTTTTTTTAGGATCTACTTTTAGTTAGAAACACCGATTTGGAAAGATGTATGAATAGCTGTCAAGAGTAACAAACTAAAGCGTCATTGCGACCCTGCAGTGCAACAACTCCTTCTAGATGAAAAATTTGGCGGTGCCATCCAAAATGACTACATGATCAATTGTAAAAGGTCACAAGGTATACTTGAAGTGGATGCCAATAGAAACAGAATCCCTCTTTGTGGCACAAACTGAGGAACTGAAGTGTCAACATTATTCACCTTGCATGAACAAAGGTCTACATATCCCATAACTGAAAGTATGGCCATACCTATGAAGCTAGTTTACAGAAAACTATATGAACACTGAAACCACTCTTGGAGATACTGTATAAGCACAATATCAAGAGATCTTATTGACAACTGTTGAAGCTCTGCTCTGCAATTCTTTCGTGCTATTTGATGTTGTCTTGGATTTCTGCAACTGATGACGAAATTATCATCAGTTGCATGTGTTTTGTTTCCCTTGGTATGTTACCAGTTATCTGTGTATTGTCATGTTAGAATGGTCGCTACACCTGGTTGTTACTAAAGCTTTTAGCAGAAGTCTACTTTTTTTATGTAGTAGGTAAACAAATTGAAATAAAGACCAAATAAAGTTGAGTCTAACTCGCTCTTTTCCTCTCTCTCCAGCTCTTGCTTCAAATCCCATGTCTATAGCATCACCTAGCAAAATGGTGTGAGCTATTGTCTGTCAGGAGAGAAAAAGACACTTGGTTTATCCTTGAACCACAATCCTTTTTAACAAGTATATGTGCTGGCAAACAGTGCATTGTGTAATGTGCTACCCCGCGTCCTTGACTCATTGTCAGTATGCTCACAGGATTTGAAAAATGGAAAATGTCCTCACACAAAACGTGTTAAGAGAGCGTTTGACCGATATGTCTCAGAATGACAGATCAAGAGGAATCTCACTATTGTAGCAAATTCATTTCAGCACTTGACATGTGTGCTGTTTGTCGCTTTTGTTGCTTAAATATCACCACATTAATCATTTGATTGAGATTAAACAGTTGAACAAATGCTAGTGGGCCATCTGGGATGCCTGTTGACTCCTGCTGGAGCCATTAGCCTCCCAGTCAGATCTATCTCCGGCCATCAAGGAACCAGCAGACACTTGCTGGTAGAGGCCAAAGCAACATGGATCCATTGTAATTGCGTCCTGCGTGAAGTTAATGACTTTTAAAGGCAAAGGCCATCATTGTTCCGTATTCTGACAGAGATATGTAAATGACCTTGACACGCACATATGCAAATTGGTGGATGAGACAGCTGTCTTTATGGATGAGCTCGTCCTCCTTATATGCCTGTGAAATAAGGGTGCAAGGGTGCATGCTGAGTTTATAAAGGTGAAATGCACCGTGTTGCTACTATGAACAATTCAATTATATATTGTCAGTTCTATGTTAGAACATGTAGCCCCATGCACTGTGATTGAATTTCATTTATATGCCCCTGTTTGTGAATATCTTTTTAAAATGTATGTATTTGTGTTGATTGCCATTTGTTTATATAAAAAATAACATTTGCATTCATTGGTCACCACTAAGAAATAGAGTGCAGCACTTAGAATAACACAATGATTTGCACACTGCAAATGGAAGCTCTGATAAACACAAATACAAAATGTGCTATATGTATGCCCATATCAGTTCTGCCAATACCATTGATTTCAAACCATAAAACAATGAATAGGTTGATTGATATATTGCCTTAAAATATATTTTGTGTATGGAAGATTTTATAAAAAATGCATGATTGTTCTGTTGTTTTCTGTGAAATAGTATAATTACACTTGGTTACTATTTCTGATATTCTCATCAAATCTATTGTGACCAATATAAAATTAGTATTCTAGCAGCTTTATGAAAAAATCTACAACACAGTTTGTTTCATTGCGTGCTATTTTTCATATGTTATCAATTGCAGTGTTGTTAGTGTATATTTATATTACAAATTTAGAAGAACTCCCTTTAGCTTAGCTACTGATCCTTTATGCCTGAAGTTTGTCATCCTCATTAAACCAAATGGGAAAACTTGAAGTTATAATAAATCAAAAGAGCAGATGTTATTTCGTTTGTGGCAATTTAAAGCAATAATAAAGACTTATCCATTTTGACACATGCTAATGTTAAACATTGAGCCAAATGCAAGTATGTTAATTTGCTCATGACGAGACAAGATTTTAGCATGTAAGTGGTGTTCCAGATAAGCTAGAGGTTGTCTTTGGAGGTGTCTGAGAAAATGTCATCAGTCATTAGGACACAGTCCATGAAACACAATGCTCCATTTCAGCTTGAGTGTTTCCTTCAGGGAATTACAGGGATCGTTCAAGTTGACTGGATCCAGCCGCCGACAGTAAATTGTTCGCTCTGAGAAATGAATCAGCGCAGCCGGGATGTTCTTTAGGCTCCAGACTGTGAGAAAAACGTCACAGAAACTCTGCATTCTCTGTTTTGGAAGGTGGAATAGGACAGATTCACAGACATGCGAGCTTGCTGAAGGCTTTGAGTTTCCAAATTCACAGTTAGTAGGTCGAAGACATGGACTGTTTGCTAACAAAAAATTATGCAGCACATGGAAGGCCAGACGAAAGCCTCGGAGACATTAAATTTAAAACTGATCGTCTTTGAAGAAAAAATAGACTGATGTTTAAGTCTTTAAAATAATCAAATTTTCATAGTCACCCTGGCCTTGACTCATTGCTTTGCACAAATACATTTACTTCAGGAGCCCTCTGGACATCAAAAAGTTATGAAACCACATTTGGGAAGTTCTTTGAGAAGGACATGGGGTCTCTATTCTCAATAGTACAGCACACTAGGGCTTTTCAAATTTAAATTATAATAAATATTGGACTCTATCAAAGCAATGTTGTTTAAATCTACATAACAATTACCATTTTCTTCTGGATAATTAAATAGACAATCCATGTAAGAATGCCTCAAAGGCTTTTCAGTATGTCCTTAAACTTATCACTGCTTTTATTTAAGGGCATTTGGTACTTAGCCATTTTGTCCTTCTAGGGATTTTTTTAATTGCACCTGTGCTCTGGTTGTTGGAACACCATTTTTCCTCCTGGTTAAAATGTTTGATGCCCATTTTACCGATCTCCAGGGTCCCAGTGTTATATTAGTGCCATCTCTGCACTTCCAGGTCCAGACCCTGCCAAGGTCACTTGGCCTGAGTTGCAGTTGACGGCTCCCAGTCAGCCAGGCCAGATGGTCCCCTCTGCACACATTACCTTGTGCTGATACCGATCTGAAGGTGAGGACATCACGAGTGACATTCAGTACCCAAGTATGGTTTCAGCTGTCAGATGTAGATATGTAAAAATGAACTGTGACCAATGGAAATAAAAAGAGAGAGAGACATTTTCCCTGGCTACTAAGCTCCTAAAATGTCCATTGATGTCTGATTGATGCCTCACTGGTAGAGCATGTAGTGGAATTATTGGCATAATTATCATTTATGTCTGCTGTAAGTTAAAGGTTTATTGTGCTACTTTATATTTTGCTGCTGTAACAATTGATGTTAGTACTTTCTTGCGGCTGCTGGCTGCAGCGTTCTTGCTCAATACTGGACCAAATTCCCCAAAATGTTGTCCCCATTAGTCACTTAGACACTTACCCTTTAAGTGTGACTTCCTATAGCTGGTATTACATGTATCACAGATAGTGACATTTGGCTGAGTCACAAGCTCCCACTCATGTGTTCAGCTAAGCCTTTGACAGTGATGCTAACTGCATCTGGGCTGCTCACGTTGCGTGTTATTCCAGGCTCAGATTTACACCAACTGTAGCTCTATACCCTGAAAGGTTAGTCTTAATCGTTATTCATTAGAATTATTAAAAAGGGCCTATTTTTCATTCTGATGTCTGAAACTCATTCAGTCCATCACATAAGCGTTCAAATTTCCACATCAATTAAAATGGGATGTTTCTTTTGCTTACAGCTTGTTGTTTCTGCCTCCAAGTGGCCAAATCAGTTACTGCAGGTTTAATACCTTCTTTATGTCAGTTTTGTGATTCAATGTCACACATTTTTTTTATCTCGGTGCCCTCTAGCAAGTTGATAAAGCCATGGTGAACTTCATCACTTACTGCAAGGATGACAGATTTTTTAAAACTTTTATTTTTTCCCTTTTTGTCACCTTTTTTATTTTTATTTTTTTCATATATTACCCCGGACTTGTGATTCCATGTTATGGTCACCGCTCATCAACCTTTCACTGTTCGTGACACCAAGTAGGAAATATTAATCTCTACTGAGCCAAAATGTGCAGCAAATGCAGCAGCCTTAATTGAATCTGAAAAACAAGGACATGGTAATGGGGTGTATGAAAGAAATGCATCTAAAAGGTGTCCTCTTAGGTCTCCTCTCATTATGTCTTGATCTCTCAAAGCTATATGCTGTCGCAGTCACAAGCTAACCCCCCTGTGCTCCCTATTTAAATGACCAGTCTATATCTACTCTCTGTCTTTCTCTGAAGCTTTGGTCAAGAAAAGAGGAGATGGGATATGCTTTTGAACGTCATATAATTACCATGGAATAATCAGCCCATTTAACACTCGTCTTTCCTATTGTCCAATATGTACAAAGGCTTAAGGATGGCTAATTGGACGAAGGGGCTTACCCAAATGGTGCAGTCTTAAGAAGAAAAGTAGCTTTCAACATAGGGAGATATGAAAGGCTTACTTCCTATACTGAATAATTGTCTGATAACATTGAGACCACTCTTTTTAGTTTTTTGGAGAAAGGCTACAGAAAGGAAAACCTGGATGAGCGCAGCTTGCAGTCACTGTGCCGCTTTGTGAGGAAAGACTGCCTGCAGCCCAAGATAAAATGACGGCAGGTGACAAATTCATAACGGCTTTGTGTTCCTACAATTCAGAAGGATTCTGGGGTTGGCCGGGAATAAGGTGACACGGCTGACAGGGATTTCATCTGGCTGAACTTGCCACACACTGCAGCAAGGAGACAATCCTCGACAAGATGCGTCTTGGAATGTCAAACAGTTGAAGAATTTTTTTCTCTTTTTTTTTTCCACTGGCTCAACTCAAGTCAAATAGGTAGATAACACATTACAATACTTATTAAAAATAAGAGAATCATAATATTCATGACGTGCTCAATATGTCAGTATTTAGACCACTTACTAACCACATTTGTGGTTTTGAACCGAAAAAGAAAAGAATGGAATATATTTTCGTTCTCAAAAGTACAGTGGTATATGTAAAAGTGTGCATTTCTTTGATGACGTACCAAGCATGTATTTTTTTTTTCATCACAATTTGTAGGTTTAGATGGGTATTAGGTCTTGCCAATAACCCAAATGTATGAAATAACATGATATTATGAAAGTCTAAACCAAGTTTTCTCTTATTACAATTATCAATCAAATAATTGATTGAACATGCAGCCAAAAGCAAGCTCATTAAATGAAAGTATTGAAGTATTAAAAATTGTTTGGCATCGCATTTTGTGTGTTACAAGTTGTGACAACTTGATCTAGATTTTAGATCACTTGAATAAGCAGCCATGGGTTCATACAAAAACTAAAACTAAAATCTCAAGTGAAAAAGTCTCCCTCTGCCCACTGTCAAATATTTTTCTTTGTCCAAACGCTGAGCATAAATACTTCTTGGAATGTACCATTGGTAAAAGCTCCAAGGGAGATTAAAAAAACAAAAGGTAAATTGAAGATTGTCTTTCAGCAGATTAATTTAATTACTTCTGTCACTGCATTTACTATCAATCTCTGCTAATGTAAAGGAAGATGAACTTGTATTAAAAGCTACTTCCTAAACTTTTATATTAGCTATCAACCCTCATATTTTGGCCAACTTAGTGGACTCCAGTGAGGATCAGCTGCAAAACATTTTGCGTTAGATTGATTGTAATGCCATGTCACCTGGCCTCCATTAGGTAGAGAACTTCAGAAGTAAAAAAAAAAATCTTACCAAAATTCAGTTTAAAACAATTAAGCAAAATAAACTTAAAAGGAATCAAATTTATGTCATGTACCTGACATATGACCATTTTTTTTGTAGTATTACCTAAATCAAAATAGGAATACAAACACTGACTGAAAAACACACAGACAGTACAACACGTAATATGGTGTTAAATGTATTTGAGAGATAGTTCTTCACCGTCACACAAAATAAATAAAAAATAAAATGAGGATGCATGCTTTTTTCAAATAAAAACATTTAAATGAAAAATTCCTTGTATATTTACTCCACTGAAATGATACGGCAGTGGAATAACTGGCAGCTGACCAGCTACTTAACAAATCCAGAATAGAGAAAGTGACAACCTTCGCTGTGGAAATGAGCTGCCCTCTCAACAAAGAACCTTTCAGTTACACAGTATTGATTTTTTCCTTGTATGTGATGCTGTAAGGCTTCATCCTTGACTATGAGGATCATGGACTCAGCTTGTATTCAGAATTTTGGTTTAAACCAGAAACTGCTTGGATGCTAAAATTGATACATTCTCTTCTCTGCTTCTCAAACTAACTGGCATGCTTATAGGATATACTTGGTAAATGTGAACCTCATTAGTGTGTCCTCAGTTTTTTTTAAAAGCTCTTCTCCCATCCGTCACTGAACTTGCCAGCATCGCTGTTGATGATACCAAAAAAAATAAAGAAATACACATCCATCTGCCAGCAATTGTGCAGCTTCCTGGAATATGTGCTTTGAAGGTTAAAAAAGGAATACAAGACAGAGAAAGCACATTCATGCATATTCCGCTACCCTCAGCCCCTGATTCCCCCCACCAATATCTCACCTTCCCCAAGCCACTCCCACGCACAGGCACATCAATTCATCATACCGGTTTGTGTGTGAGCCAGAATGAGAACTGAGAATCAACTTTTCCTAATGGACCTCATCATCAGTTCTCATGTATAAGTCAGAGATGCTGTTGCGCATAGCTGCAGGTAAAAACATCGCCCCACCCTGCATCTGTCACACGCAAGGACAGAAAAAAAACTTCCCATGCAATTCCTCATGGGAGAGTCGTGACGATGTGGCAAGCACAGTACAATATGGCTAACAATACACTTCAACAAGCTTTATCTGATGTATGTGCCTGTGGTGAAAGTTGGTAAAATAAGCATTGTTTAATAAAGTAATAGATACTGTAATGTTATTGATTCAAATTTAAATTAATATAAGATGCAGTGGCAGATAACATCATTTTATGGCAGTCCCATAACTCATTATTGCAATACGCTGAGCTTATTGACAAAAAAAATAAAAACTGTTTATTATTTTGATTAGAATCATTCATGCCTTATTCATTATTGCCAAATGTGATCAAATTCTAATTTATGTCAGTGGAACACATTTAATGGATTAACCTTTAATTGTTTGTATATCAGAGGGGCTGCTGTGCATATGCTCATGTGTGATTGCTAAATAATTACAATTCTTTAAATTTAGAATCAAATCTCTTTCTCAAATTGTCAATACAGATAAATGAATTTACGCTGAAAAAATTGAATCCCTGCAGGACCAAATTAGACTTGAAATTGAAGTTGATTTAATTATTTACAAATTACTCCTGAGTTACAGCGTGTTGTTTTTTCTCCATGTCAGCATGTCAGCCAATACAATTTTACTTATTTTGAGCTTATACACATTCATTGATTTATTCTTCCACCACCAACAGGGTGTTGTGCTCAAAGGCCAAATGTGTTACTTCATTAGTTTGCTCTGGAGGCCAATCGCTCACATCACTTAGGGTTTATCTCACTGCTCAATCTCAGTTTGCTCTGAGCATGAGAGATTTCTTCTATTTTCTCCTATTATTCCCTTTTCCTTTCCCATCATTACTTTTTTTTCGACACATTGTCACTGTGAGGTGTCCTTATGAAATCACAGGGCCATGAGGGGGTTCACAATAGACAGGTCACCTGTCTCCTCGGCCACCTGGAGGGAGGTGAGAGAACACAGCAGGCTGTCAATCAGACCTGAGAGCAGAGCGGGGGAGGGGAGAACCGAAAAAAGAAAATAAATCAGTACTGGTACAGGGGTTGTGGGTGCGTCATGACATTTCTGTGAGCAAATGTGAGTAAAAATAAAATATTGAAAAGAAAGATATTTCTTGATAAATCTGTGATCCTTAACCCCAGCTCCCCACATATAAACATACTAACAGTACATTTGTGATCGACTTAAGATCCACTTTAGATTCATATCCATGCCTCAGGCTTTTATGATACCCTCTGTAGAGATAATGCACCTGAGGCAGCTGTATTGTTGAGAATGTGCTCCCTCACAATAAACAGCATTGGTTGTTTGTTGAAATGCGTACATTACCTAAGTTAACTTTTACAGAGATGCAAAAATGTTTGTCACTTAGACTGTTAATTAGCAGCAAATATACACCTATTACAGTTTTCAAATAGCCTTTTAACATGACCACGCTGAGAGATTTAGCTATAATTATAATGGACATGATGTGCATGCAAACAAATGAATCAGCCTTTTAAAAAAAAAAAAATGCTCCCCTTTTTGTTGTGACTGTATGGGATGCCAATACAAGCGATATGTCAACCTTTTGCAATGCATTGCCATCAGAGACAGCGCGCTGCAACACTGTCAACACATTAATAGATTGTTTTAGCACTCTACCTCTGGAATAGGGTGAAAAATGGGAGAAATAAACTCACTGAAATGGAGCTTAATTAGACTTTTCCCTGATAAGGATAAGGTCGATATATATTGACGTATATATGCGGAGGTCTTCCAATAAATTCTAGGGTGTTCCAAATGGGAGAGCAGGAGACAGAGGGGCATCTGATAAAGTCAATCAAGTGCAATTAATCTCAGTTGTGGGTGAAGGTATGGGTTGGTTGTAAAGTGCTTCACACCCCTGGCATCATTACACGCCTGGATGCCTGCTGCCTTTTAAGAGGTGTACCGCGGTGGTCTATTTGTGCATCGGACCGTGCAGTGTACAAGCAAGGCCAGGGACATTACCCTGGCTGTGTGTGTCGCGACGCTGTAGCCTCGTCAAGGTAACCTGCAGAGAGGCAATCTGTGAATGGAGTTCATCAACGGTCTAATCCAAATGTCACTTCTTTACATTATGTTCCCTTGGCAGAAGCTTTTGTCTAAAACTGCTCACATTCACATTTTAATATTGAGCAAGCAGATATAGCGCGACACTGAGCATACATTACCAGCACTATAATTAAACGAGACAGACATGTCATGCTCATTTTGAGGTTGATATTTGTATTTTATGATTCTACTAGAAAACTTTTACATACTTTAATGTTCAAAAAACATTTAATATTTTTCATATTGTATTCTTGAATGAATCTGGGTCTACCCTCTCTCTGAAACGCTTCATTGTAGCGCCTGTCTTTTTAAGCCCCATTCCTAAAAAAGAAAGTCTCTGCTGATTTTAGCGAGACTTCTACCGGTGTATGTATTGTCACATTAAAACCTTACGGAAGTCTTCATGGGTTGTTTAAAGGATCACTTAATGTAGAAGGGCTGTGTGCAAACATTGTCCATAGATTGTGGTTTTTGGATATTTTCACGGTGTTTATATAGTACCTTGACCTGCTTTATAAGAAAAAGAAAATGGAAAAAAACTTTGAAATCTCACTTTCAGTGATACATGACATTTTATAGATTCTGTGCGACTACCGACACCATCAAAGTATCACATGAACTGGACCTTTATTATTTTCTATACATATACCACACAGTAGCTAGGTTGGTCCTTTTCTGGGATGTGTTCCATGTGATCTGTGGCAGGGACAAAATAATTTGCATACCATCTGAATTGACTATGTCCCCATGACTGGAACATTTTTTAAAAAGCCTCCTCTGCCTGGAATATGCTCCCTATACTAACATGCTGTAAATAAAATATTTTCTTTCTTAAAAACGCTGAAACAAAGACTGCTGAATCTCAAATATATGTTTGTGTATGTGTGTGTTGTCTTATTTTTCTCATTTCTGTTTATTGATGTATTTTTTTGCATCATACATTCTTATTTCTAAGGTCTGGTTTGTTTTGTCTTTTTTATCAATAGGCTAGGTTATTTTAAAACTACCATCAATGCTTAGTTTAATTATCTTTTTTTTGGAGCCCAGGAAGACTGGCAACCAATTTGTGGAAGTTAATGAGGCTCTGAATAAAAAAGAGTGAAGTGAAAATAGCTTACTTATTATGCATATTTGCCCTTTGGCCCTTGTTATATTGTAACCTTTATTGTGGATTATGATACAGTAAAATGTAAGCAGTCTTTTTAGGACTGTAGCTGGTTGAGATGGAACCACTTAAATACTGCTTGGCATTTTAATTTAGGTTTTTAAAATCTTGCATATATAATATTATGCGAAACATTAATCTACAAAGTACCAGTAAATATAGTGATAGTATATTTTGCATTCAAACATTCTTATTCAAGCAGCGACCACGCTTAGCACAGTTTCATAGTGGTTGCATTTTAACTAACGTTGTTACATCCATGACAATATGATTTTTTGTGCACCCTCTACATTTTCTCATAGCTATTTTGTTGAATATATATATATACTTTTAATAATATAACATGATGTATTTTATTTATTTTGCTTTTACTTTTGTGAACTACATGTTTATGTTTGCTAAATACACATATCATACTTTGCATGGGAACTCTTGTTTTAATTAAATATTATATATAAATTGTATTTTATATAAATATTATATTAAGTGTGGCAAATAATACAAAAATGTCAAGATAAATAAATCATAGTCCATAAAATGAGCTGTAATTCATGATTTTTCACAATTGGTATTTGGTCATGTCTTCAATATTTTAACTTTTAACTTAATTAATCCAGAGGTGGATTAAGTGAGATACATTTTGCTCTAATCAATGGCTTATGCAAATTAATTCCCTCCATTATTTTGTATAAAACAGTATATTAGACATGTGAGTCGGTAAACCCTTTTTTGTTCACGGCTATGTCAAGCATTCACATGACACAACCAAACAATTTGTAGTTCCTCTTAATGAATTCCCCAATGTTATTAGACGGGCCAATGCATTCAGTTTAGCAAACATCCAAAAAGTCACCATGGTACATTTATAGTTATTAGATTCTTTCATGAACAAGAGGAAAACCCTTCCCCTTTTTCGTAATGTAATGTATATTAATCTGTTCATCCATAAAATCAGATCAAGAATTATAAGAAACGCTGAATCCAATACTTTTCATGATACATTAACCTCATGTGTACTTCTCGCAAATGGTGTTTGTATCATCAGCGCAGTGAAAACAAACAAAACCACAGGGGAGACAAAGAGAGGGAGAAATTAGACTTTCCTCTTTCTGTAATTTCAAGTCCTCTTCATCCTCCTCCTCTTCCTCCTCTTCACTGTTTTCAACTTTATTTTGTAGTCACACAATGATTACACCAGAACAAAACAATAGCAGGAACCACAATGGGCTATTACTGCTGATGGAAAAAGGCACTTTGACTTTCCGGATTTCACAATTGTCAAATCAGTCCCTGGCCCTGTTTTATTCCTGTTGAGGATATGCAATTACTCCGAAGGACATCAGACTTTTATTCTTGTCAAATGAGACAGAGCAGACAATATGACCCCATCCATGGGAGCAGCAGATAGGTTCAGGCCTCATGTTACCTGTCTGACACCTTTACAATACTTTCACTGCTCTCATCACTTACGCTTTTGCTCCTCCGCCCTTTCTCGAGGGCACAGTGTAGCTGCCACACGAGCCCTATCAAAGATGACATGCACCATATTTCCATGTCTTTACTAAGAACCCCAGGATTGCTCAGTGGATGCTCATCTCCTCAATGCAGTTTCACATTTTAAAAGGCTACTTCTCCCCAGCACCGTTCCTTCGAGAGCCAAAATAGATCCAAGACCAGGAGGACACTGCTATCAGCTGCGACTTGCTACAAGGTGGAGAGAACTAGATGGGGAATGAGCAAGTGTTTGGGCAGGTCTTTGGGGACTGCAGATCAGAAACAGAGGTCCTCAGAGGTCCATGCAGAAGAATGGACAGAGGGAGGAATGAGGTGGGAGGAAGGGTGATGGAGGACACGAGGCCAGGAGCCCAGGGAGATGGGGCGGAGAGTGTGGTGGGTGGAGGGTTCAGTATTCAGAGGAGGAATGTGAAAAGCACATGTGCGTGTGTTACAGTACATGTGTGTTTGGGGCGGTCACCCTCACTTTTCTTCGAGCTGTGGGAAGATGCCAGAGTGGGATATGGATGTGGGAGATTACTGAGGAGCTCTTACTTAAGGGCAGCTACGAAATAGGAACACATTTGCCATTTATGTGTTAGCATTATATAAAGCTTCCTAAAATCATAACAACCCTAATAAGGTTTGTTATATTTTTTAACTTATTGCTGTATCATTCTTTTTTAACTTAATGGTAGTTCAACTGACAAGGGCAACCTCCAAATGAAACCACACCTAAAAAACAGCCTTAAAGGGATGACATTTACATTGAACAAATCTGCCATGTATTTACATCTAGTGACAATGTGCAGTGTCAATGCAGAAAGTAGTGTGCCCTCATAGAAAGATTTCATGTCCTGACGTTGTCACAATCTAACAGTTAATGCTGCTTTTATTCTGCCTGCACTATGTGTGTAGGTGCACAGCTACATCTAGGTTAAAGACTTGATTTGGCCTTTGAGTTTTTTTGCTGGAATAAATTTGTGAAACAACAAATTAAATATCAAATACAAAAAAAAAGACAAATGTGTGGGAAAGTGTGAAAATTAAATTTGACCACACTAATTAGATGGAAATAAATAACAAGCAAAAGTTAGACCAAGATATTGAAAACAATGAAATGGTACAGTACCAAGAAGCTAGCATCATGCCAGGAAGTAACATATCATCATTAAGTCCCCATTGGCAGAACAACACAGTAATTAAACTAATAAATATACAAGTAACAGCAAAATACAGTTAACCCAAGAGTAAATTAACAGTTACTCAGTATGTTGCATTATTTACAGATAAGCATCATCTAGTATAATGGCTAGTCATAAACAGAGCAGAAAAGCCAAATCATTAAATCACAACTCAGAACAGCAGTATGAAGGAAGGAAGTATTTGGGAAGTAAGCTACAAACATGCCTGTTAATATCTGGTCACAGATCTGACAGAATATTTAAATATCAGTTAAACTGCAACTGCTATGGAACTGCGCCTGTATTAGTTGCTACTAGCAACACAATGTCCAACTAAAACCACCTGCTGGAGGCAGAATATCACCATAGATATAGTAGTCAGATATTGTGATAGGAGGACTTTAAAGGGCGGTAACAAAAAAAATGTTCTCATTCAACGTAATCTGGAGTTTTGAAGATTTGTAAAACCTCAAATGTTCTTTTATGGCTAAATGATTGTGGAAAGAGACCTTTTTACTAAACAACTCAACTCAAATTCAGATCCAAATTCAGAATTATTCCAACCGGGGGTAGTTGTAATTAGAGTTGTGAGTTCAATAGAACTCAGTGAATGTGTGAAAGTTAATTGTTTGCCATACTATTGAACAACGTTTAACAAAGCCAGCAGGGTTGAATTTTCTTCTTATGTTAGCTATAGCCCACATCTTCAAATGGACTTTTTCACACTTGTCATTTTGACTTGTAGTAGCAAATAAAGCACAGTTAATAATGATTACTGGACACAAAACCACAAACCACAAAACAGTTTTTTTGAAAGCAGTGTTCAACTCCAAAAGTTTTGAGTTATTGTGAAGTTATGATGTTTGTCCTTAACTTAACATAGTTGTTTGGTTGCCTTAACCTACGTCTACATGCTTATTTTCAGACCAAACATGATTTAATCCTAAACTTGAGTGGTTTTGTTGCCCAATGTTTTGGCGATAGCTCTGGCTATGTAAGACTCAATACTCCAAAAACAGACAAGGGTCAATACAAGGAGATTAGTTATAAGGCAAACTTAAGCAGGCCATATCATCAGACCAGGATTCAGCCAGGCAGAATCACTCAGAATGTGATGCGGGTGAGCATACAGGGGAGGGAGGGTCAGGTGGTGGAAACAGCAGGAAAAAAGATTACTGCATGATATGAGAGTTAGCAACACAGCCTTCAGGCTGAAGATGTGACATTGATTTTGACATTTTGGTGGTTATTAGACTTTTTTATGATTTTGTGTGTTACTTTTCCTTCAAAGCCTACAATTTTAGCTAAGGAGGTCATCTTTAAATAGACCCTATGAGGATGTTGTTAGAAATAAAGTTGATAAAGAAAGACATACATTTCATTAAATAATGGATCTTTAAATTTTACTTTTGAAATTCGGTTTCTTTTGGCCAACCAACCAAGTGGTATCTCTATTTGTAAAAGTTAATTTTATAGGTTTTGTAGAAAAAGCAAAACTCCAAATAACCATCTGTTATATTTTAAATGGATATACTCCATTTAATAATGTAGCATTTTTACCATGATCTTGGTTGGTCTGCCTTCTTTTACTTAATACCATTTTAGCTCAGGCACAAATGATTTTGTCAGAAAGAAAATTATCTCATTAATTATTTTGTTTTTTGGTGCTACTTTTTAAATTACATTTTGTTTAAGCTGGTCAAACAATCCTAATTGTTGGTTAAACAAATACCGTGCTCGTAGGAAAAGCAGAACTCCAAACATTCATCATTTGTATATTTTCAATTTTCAAGTATAAAAAAGCTTTTATGTAAACAAGGCTGTTCACATGAAAATAGAGGAAACTATTTTAAAATGCTGTTCATATTTGCTTTCTCTCTGACCTTCACTGGCAAAAAGACGACAACTTTATCCATCTCAGAAAATTCTGACATGTTTGCCTGAGGACCATCCCATTTCAAAAGTGGATTTTGTATGTAGACAACAACCTAGTAATTTCCCTTGGTGCAGCAGCTGAGCACACTCGTCTGTGCAATGACAAACGGAAAAGGCTATCCAGTCCCCTCAGAATACCTCACAAACATCGCTCAGATAAACCTAATTTTGCCCAAGGCACTCTTCACCTGCTTGAAAACTAGAGCAATACATTTGTAAATATCTCTAAGAATTCCCTCTTTCCTGGAACCTGCAGAAACTACACCTCCACAGGGGGGAATATCACTGTCCCTTGAGGACTTTGGGAAATATTGTTGAGGCCTTCAATTTTTTCCTCCGACTGTAACAATTACAGATGTCATGGAAGAAAAATCACAAGCTCCATCAGGGGCCCCATAGCACTTTTTAGGGGGCGACATTGCCAAATGTGTTGGCTGTTTATTTATTAATTTTCTCTTTTTTGCATAACATGATTCATGAATATTTATGTTGCCTCATGTGGGAACTGTTTGCAGTACTCAATGGACTGGAAGAGGCCATAAAACAAAGCTGGGGAAAATAACACTCGCTAATTTAAAGAAGGAGTTTTGGACTTTCCATGCTGTGGACAAGCAGCTAAAATAAGAACTCACTAAAAAATGTCATATCATTTATATACAAATAGGTTCAGGAATAAATAAAAAAATCAAGCCAGCCAAAAATGGCAATTTCCAGTCAAATATTTGACATCATTTCTTTTTCTGACTTTCCAAAGAGCTGTCCAAGAAAAGCATCACATCGTTTTCCAAGAATAAGTCATATGGGAGCTATGGGCTGACCTATAGTGGGTCTTTACCCTGAGATGCTTTTAGAACAGGCAGCCAAACTTCAGGTCAGCAGGGATTAATTAGCTTTTTGAAACCCACCCAGCAGATGTCAAGGTAATCTTCGGATGCAGGCTGCAGAGGTCAACGCAATATCTCAGAGCAGAGGGAACGAGAGCTGATCTCACCAGTGTCCAGCGCTCTGCCATGCCAGACATTAGTCCCAAATAGGCAGAGTCTGTTCAGTGCAAACCTCCAGCCCTCAGTCAGGCCTCATTAATGGCAAAGCATACTGTATAATTGGGTCACACTATTCATGCCTGCAGATATCAGCATAACTTTTTACTGTGTTATTAGACCTCCCATGATTAACTACAGAGTATGTGTAAGTTGCTTTTACACAAGCAACACTTAAGAGAAATTCTGATCTCCTTTGATAAAACAAGTTTTCAAACATCCAATGAGCAGAGATTGTCAAGTTTCCCTCGTCCCTTTCTATCTGGGTGAACAGACTCTCACATTGCCAGATTAACCTCCAGTATGCTTGAGGTCTGTGCCAGCGCCGGAAGAAGCTCCAGCCAAACCCATTATTATTCTGTAAAAGGTGAGAAAACACTCAGGGTTGAGAGGAGTTGAGATCAGAATTGTCAAGAGCCGGCCTAAACTGTGCTAGTGCTCTTACAAAAATACGCCAAGGGCAAATATTATTGTGGATCTTTTGGGGACAGTACCAACACTTTTGTCACAGCTGGTGTGTGCGAGCTAACAGGAGAAGGGCACAAAATGCACAAATTCCAGGCAAAATAGAAGATTTTCAATGATTTATTGAATAATTCAGCTTAGAGGCAGGTACTGGCAAGCAAGTGAATAGACAAGCAGGTGCAGATGTAAGTACAGATGGCCAGAAAACAGAGGCATGAAAAAAGAATGTAAAGCAACCTGGACAAACTGGCAGGGAATGACCGGTATGGGTCGGTATACAATATGAACTGAGATGCTAATGAGGGAGTGAGATGCAGGTGAGGGGGTGGGGAAAGCCTGGCAACTGCAGAGCACAGTTGGGAACTGGGAACAGATGTGTAGATGGGTGGGGCAGTCAGGTGGTGTGGAGAGGAGGGAGAGTCAGAGGGCATCTGGTGGATGGATGGAAATGGCACTGAGTGGGGCCTGGGGAACATGGAATGTGCCTGGAGAGTGACAACTTTAGCATTTTGATGGGCTTTTTCTGTGTCTGTGTTTATTCATGAGCTCACTGCAGATAACACAGTATATTGTCATAACCACTCGGTAAACATAAATGCATCCCTTTAAATGAACAATTGTTTTAACTGTAATATCTATCAAACAAAACACAGACCAAATCAATCAGGCCCACTGTTGCACAATCTGTACAGATTTTCCAGATGCTCGCCATCATGAGCATGTAGCACGTTAGCTTAAGCAATTGCCATTATTGCTGCTATGGACAGAATACAAAGATTATAACATATGCTTTTAAACACGAAACACAACGTACAGCTGAGGCTGATGGCAATGTCATTATTATTGTATTTGGTCATAAAATAAGGCAATATAATTAGACAAAAAAGATAGTGGAGTAGCCTAGTTGATGCCGCTATACTCTTCATACAATTCATTCTTACGGGAAAATGTATGTCTGTACCAAATGTCATGGCCATTGATCCAATAGTTGTAGAGGCATTTCAATCACAACAACTAATGTCGAACTCATGGTAGACTAGAAAAGTCAGGGATTATAAAAGTCATTAGAATTCCTCCTCTGAGAACCAAAAATACAGAATTTCTTGCCAGTTGATTCAATAGTTGTGATCTTTCACTCCGACCCAAAGTGGTGGACTGACCCAACTGACATTGGCATCCCTAGCAGTCTGCTCTTACTCTGGCTGAAAAATCACCAGAATGATCCAATAAGGCCTACACTTGCTCAAATCCAATCCTCCATCATTAGAATGTTGGGTTTTAGCTTGAGCATATGTCATTATGTTGCTAAGAACAGGAAAGAGGTCTCAGTCTGTGATTAGGGAAAACACTGTTGGCAGGCAGGCATTAACTGCACTAAGCCAATGTTATTGTACAACAATGTGCACGTGTTTAATTAAACACTGGCTGTAAGCAGTCAGCAAATGTAAAAAAAACAATATTCTATGCATATATATCCAAGACAATCTAAAGTCTGTAGTCTGTGCTACAGTAGGATACAAATATCTTCCATCATTAGAATGCTGATAATTAGATTAGTCCTCAAAATTGAAATATATTAAAAACATACAGCTTTTCTGCATAAAAAGAAGAGGATACAGAGGTAAAAGAAGAACAAAAAAAGCTTACAGTATATTCATTGCATTGGCTGAGAATAGCTAAGTTACCTTCATTTCAAGTTGACCCCACTGTTGAAAATTGCAAGCCGCTCTGCTATGTCCCAACGTAAAAGACTCAGAAAATGCAGCCTGGCAGGATGTTCACTATTTTAATAAGCAGGTGGAGAGCTTGAATGTAGGTCTCATCAAATCCAACAATTAATATGTTTCGCAGAGCTTTGATGGTGAGCATTTATTTCAGTAAAAGCCCAATAAAGAGCAGTGAGTTCAAAGTGGAAAATATAAATAACGTTCTCTCTACATCCCATGCAGGTGTGCCTGGTTATGATTCATACCGTATAATGGAATGCTATTTTCAAGGTACCAGGATATCTGAGAAATGCCACCTATATTTCTTCTTAGTAAGTGCTGAACGCAGCAAAGCTTTCTGGGAGAACTTGCAGCCTGAAGGCTCCTGTGCTCCCATAAGGATCAGCTGAACTCATGTCTGGTACGATAATAACTGGCTCCCATTCTGATCGATGTTGCTAACATTTTTATTACACTTTCAGAAATACGCTGCATGAGTGAGTTTTGGTATGAAATAGTCTGATTAGTAACAAACAGATGAGCTTGTATAACTTGTATACATTGTCTTTGTGATTAATGGTTGTTCACAGCACAAACAGGTATCAAAGAGTTATCCACACAGTTTGTCTGGCAAATTAAATCAAAAGTGGTTCTGAAACACCACGGCTATTGACACTTGACACCAAAGACATTGACACATAACCTGTTACTGCAGTTCCTCCTGCTACAATAACCTGAAAGTCCTACATTCACTTGAGAGAACAAAATAATTAATTTGTGTGCACAAATTGCATATTCGGGGGTTTGCATTACCTAATTGCATGCCCAAATGAGTTACTAATACATACAAATGAATAACTCTTACACACAAAGTAATAGTTTGAGGTGAGCATTTACTAATAATGAAAAATCCAGCTCCTGATACTTGCTGGTCTCTATACAAAAAGAACAATGTGAGTGTTTTGCTTATCTGGTGACACCATCGGTAGGAAAAAGACACAACAGGAGTACATTAATCAAATCAAGGCAACTGAATCCTGGTCATGCTGAAGGTTAAGTGTTGAGAAAATGTTAATCTGGAACGTAAACCATGATCTCCACTGTCAAAGTCAAACACTTCCATTATTACATCAACAGACATTACTTTTTTTACAGTAGTATAATGATTGTTTCTCTTGTTTGTCTCAAGAGGGAAGACTTGATTGCATGGTGTTCTGTGACTATAGCTTAACCACCTGCTGTGTAGTAACTAAAGGAAAAAGAACAGAATTTTTGCCCATTGATTGAACTCAGCAGAGGTCCAGAAACACCTCAGCAATGAGGACTTGAAGCTGAAAGGCAATGCAAATGATCTGCAAGGCACATGAGGAGTCCTCAAGATAGCTGATCATTTAGGCACCAAAACTCCCCTTCCTTTATCTTTTTTCATTCAAGCTGTATGAAGAATTTAATATTCCAATATGACCAAATATAAATGGTCGAAGAAAATGTTTGAGGTGAGAGGGATAGAGTGTTACATCTTGCAGGAAAATGTTCCCTTTTCTTGTCCCCTTCCACATGACAGAGGTCGTGGTAGGTCATCAACAGAGAAGTCACGCAGGGCCTGGTATAGAAATCTGCTGTCTTTCTTGAGGACACTTCAAGGTCCTGTATTGTTGAAAGAGCTTCCCTGCACACTATGATAATCTAATGCCCCACAGTTGTGAGGAACACAGACACTAAAAAAGGTCAGAGAGAATAAAATAAATTAATTTGATACATTAATATTCAAAGTGCAAGGAAATTGTTTGGTAAAACTTAATTTCTGAAGAGTTCATATTGAACACATATGTAGCCTTTTCTCCCCCATTTTGGATTAAAGCACTCATCTAACTGAGGGGCGAATTCACGAAAGGATTGCACAACTTTTATGGCTGCTAAACTGCAAACGTTTGGAAAGGGCTGATTGCTTGGCCTCCGTTATTGCAGCTTGCAGCTTTCTTGAGAACAGCTCATCCAAAGAACTGAAAACTCGACACTGCCTTTCCTTACACCTGCCAAGTGTGAACGATCGGAGCGGATCAACGTATTTTGAGAAATCGGACAGACGGATAAAAACATTGCCACAGATCAGCGCTACATAACCAACGACAATGAAATTTGCATCTTCAGAGAGTTGGTGGTAACTAAAGTGTATTTATATCGACAGACTGGGTTGTTAAATCTCCCAAATGTTTTTTCACTGTCACATTTAAATTCCTTGCCTGAAGTTTTGAGGAATGCCTCTGCCCAACGTTGGGTTTAACCTGTACCTGTGCTCAAGCCCCCATGGTGTTTAGGCAAAAAAATAATCTTGGTGACAATAATTTTTCATTTATTCTTGCTAACTTCAGTCTGACATATAGGCGACGTATAACCACTGTAGTCCTAATTTTGTCACCTAACACAGACAAGCAATGTTTTTGTTTCATCCTCATGATTAGCAATTTTGGGCATTTATTCTTGTGCTGTTGCATTAGGTGTGCAGTCAGGTCTGACCATGCAATAATAGACCTGACATTAGCATTGTTCAGCCTATAAAGTGTGTCAGAACATGTATAAATCAAAGTCATATTACCTTAAGCTGCTCATAGTGCAGCATCATATTCAGTCTGAGACCCTCTTTGAAAACTGGTAGCGACTTGAAAATAAACTTTCACATGGAAATCTGGTTTAACCAGTTAGTTGCGAGACAAATAATGCGTAAACATTCATATTTTCATACTAAGAATCTTCCTTTTGGCTTCCTTGTTTTTGCTATACTGACACAGCAGCCTTGATCAAAATATTAGGTAAGTCATGCAGTGAAATATTTGTATGAAAATTTGTATAGTGCTTCATAGGGACAATGACGGATATGAGGAAGGAATAATTAAAAACAATCTCTGAGGAGCACATGGGCTGTATTATTATTCATTATCTTTTAAAGCCAGGAAAGGCGTAACTGTAGCCGAGTTTTGTTCCCCTTGAGGAACTATTTACCTCCGACTGCATTTATTTGTTTTCCCTAATTCTTTGTAAATTGGAGAATATGTTGTCTTTGTTGTTCTGAATGCTACATCAGAGGGAGGTGTTTAATTTGCAAATGTGACACTATTCACCTCCAAGAAAACATAATTCCAAATGTAATAAAATAATTCAAAATGCAAATACACAGGGCACGGTCTCATCTTGTCTTCTGACTGTTTATGTGCAAATATTTGAATATATTTTTGATGAGTTCACGGTCCTCTAATAAACTGATCTCAGCTGGGTTTTATGCACTTTTCAGCCCTGCATTTGTTGTTACAGATTGTGCGGACTGCTCTCTACAATAAAAACATGTTAAGCCATCTTCTTACACAGTGGGATTTAATTGAGTGGATATTATTGTAAGAGACATAGCTCTGTGGTGAGGATATTCACATGAATTCAGAGCTGAGAATAGAGGACACAGTCTCTGAATATTTAATGACCCTCACATTACCCCAGCCTAATCAAATGATCAGATTTGCACTTGTTTTTATTCACACAGTTTATGCATAATGCACGTCGCCCAGGCAAATGAGGGGATCTACCGTACATTTACATGAATCCTCAGAGCTGTGCAGACAATGTTTCCAGTGAACTAAAACCCAATTGGATCATGAGACATGCGGGTGAAAACCAGAATAAAAAATGTCAACTCTGACCTGTACTGGGTATTTTTAGGTCATTACTTTTAAACATTAAATAATCTTTCCTATCAAGAAAAATGCTGTAATGCTTCCAGGCTCAAGGAGAGATTATGTGGGTTTTTTCATCAATTTATCACCAGCTCCCACTGAGTAGCTCTCAAGAACATAGTGATCAAAACATGATGGATAGCTTTCACATTAGCCCCCATCTGCAATCTCTCTTGGCAGCACCCACAGAAGTATTCATTCACACTCGTCTATGTGGGCGTAAATGTGAGCGTACGTAACCATGCAATCTGTCATGCTTGGTCATAGCACGCTGGGGAGCAATTAGCTTTAATCGGGTTTCAGCGGGGTCAGTAATTCCAAAAGCAATCACAATACTCCAGACATTTTGACATTAAATGTAAACTTGGCAACGGGCTCATTTCCTGGGGAACTGATTCATGTTTGTTTTCCATGATAATTATGACTACAAGTAAATGTTTAGTCATTCTTCATTTTACTTTTAAACTGTTATATATTAGCTCAAAACAGAGAGAACAAGCTGTGAAATTATTTTTAGATGAATCGATTATCAGTTCAACAGCTATAAATAACAGTTTTATCAATTAACAAAGACAGGGGCCCAATTCAGCCCAGTTTTCTGCACCGAATGTCCAATGCAATTGTTCATTACCAATTCAAAAAGTTGTCCGTCTTTTATGTAAAGAGGAAAGTGCTGTGAAGGTCTCGATAGGAGTTTGTCGCCTGACGACTCAGGGCCATTACATTAACTCTATTTTAGATATGAAGTTATGGATGGCTTTGAATTTTCCACAGCTCAACCAGGAGCTGAGGAAAATTCACAGAGATACGGATAGACACATCTCTGTATCTTTCTACAGCTAACCTTTTATTACCTGATTCATTAACCATCTGATTGAATGGCCTGTTCAACTAAAGTCATGGAACAAGTTTTTCCTTTTCACCATTTCTTCTATTCCTAATCTGAACTGAATGTTTTAGTTGTTAACCCTACCATGCTTTAACCATACTTTATCAATCATAACCACAATATTTCCCTAACTTAGTTACCATAGGAAGATATTGTAGAAAGCAATAATTTTGAAAACATTTGTACTGAACATGATACAGGAATTTGATAAATCATCCAATAATTATGTTATTTTATGGCAGCAAGGTTGGGCTTTTAGTCACTAGTATGGGTCAAGCTCCAAAATCCTGTTTCCTGTCACAATGTAGGAAATGCAGGATTGGACCCAAACGCAGACAAAGCAGGCAGACAGGATCTGTTCAATGGTTTAAGGCCAAAAAGTATGTATATATATATGTATATGTTACAGGTTAAGGTCGAAAGCAAAAACACAAGTCAAGAAAAGTAACATCACAACTTCGGCAAACTGGTAAGGTGTGAGCAGAAATGGGCTGATGAAATATCTACACGTCTGATTAGGGAAGTTGGAACAGGTGAGCAGGTCCAGGTGGGCGTGAAGGACAGGTGACTGGAACCTGAGGGAAAGGGGTTATTGAAAAGCAGGTGGAAGTGGCTGGATGTTGGAGTGAGGTGACTGGGAGAGGAGAAAGAGTCAGAGGGCATCTGCTGGAAAATGGAAATGGGTGGGTTTAAGTAGGTGGGGATGTGGCCGGAGGGATGGAGGGTAATAATGTATCAGTTCTTACACTTCTAAAAATGCGTGATAGCAACTCTTCATTGGTGTTACAGCTCAGAAAGCTTGAACTTAAAAGTATTGGTCACAGACAGGCAGGTTAGTTGACACACCTCATCAAAGTTTAATCAGTTTCAACTTTTAGCGTGTCTGTCTAAGTCTTTTTCACATTGAGTGAGATAGCAGCTGTCTATTGCTTAACCTAGAAGTGACATGTAATGGATAAAAAGCTTATTCTCTGGTTTCATCAGTTCTCTAACTATCGTCTCACTGAAGAATGATACAGAACTTGAACGTGAACTGCTAGTGCCATCTGTTGTGTATAACTAAAATAAATAATTCACTATCATTCTTTGCTAAACTCATTCAATCACAGGCACATCCCTGCTTCCTGGCACACATGAGCACCATCAAGCTACATTTTGCCTCTGCACTGTACTCTGCCCTCCATGGCTCCTGCCACTGTTTGTGTGTAGAGGATGTTAGACCCTCCATTCCTTGAAGCTCTGTGTCTTCAATTCATAACTCAGGCTTTCGGTTACAAATTTGAAAGCCACAGACAACCCTAAACAACTATTTCTGAAAGCTGCCTCGGACATTGAGCTTGAAAATCAGAGGCGTCACCTCTACTTGTATTTGCTTTTTTACATTTGAAAAAACTTTATGATTCTCTTTATTTTCATGAACATCTGCAGGGCTGTTTTCTCACCCGTTTTCTTTGTGGATTTGAGTTGTGTGCGTGTGCATATGTGTGTGAAGTTCTTGTTTTTCTGTTCCAGTGCGCCAGGTTCATTGTGAGTGAGCATTTATTCGATAAAGGCTTAGAGGGATTTGAGATGAATCTTGTTTCTCTGTCGTTTTCTGCTCCCTGTTTGATTTTGGCATGAAAGCTGAAGATGGAGATTAGAAAGAGCTGTGCAACCTTACAAGGAGGAGTTTGGGGCTGTGTGCCTTTCATTTGACCTCCCCGCTGATTTATTTATGACTCAATCTGTAACTGTTTAGATTCAAAGGCTATGTGTCTATAATCAATCCAAACTAACTTGCCCTCAGTTTGCAAATATATGATCCTGATGCCTTCCGTTTTGATGGTTCTTAATTCAACATGATCCAACTGGCCTCCTTTGCAATGATGTCACCTTGAAATGAAAGCTTCACATTAAGAGACCCTGAACGAATTCTAAACTTGCTACCCGGTCTGATCTAACACTTTGAAACAACCTCGCTCTTTTCAGACCACCAAACTTCATTATATAAAGAGTCAAAGCTGGACAAGAGCCAGTGATTCACCCTGTTAAAATAAAAGATAAAAAAAAAAGGTGATGGTCTGCAAATCGATACTTGAAGCAAGTTCACATAACGCTTACATCTTTCACTGACTGATAACTGACTGTGAATGCTGTGTCCACGCAGGTACTGGATAATCAATATTGTCAGTAAACATTGAATTGTGAGGTCTGCAGTAACCTTGCATCGAAATTCCAGAGGCTTGAAAGCAGTAAATACTCTCTGTAGAGCAAATGGGAGGCAATTTAGCTCGATTTGTCATGTAAGGAAAGGTAGGATTCCAAGCAAAAAGATAAAATGCTGTACCTGTTTGTGTCAGATTGATAGTTATGACATAACTTTACATGATATCCTGCTGCTCAGGCTTATCTGATGGAGCTGCGAGATGACACATTACCGAGAACACTGGTGTTCTTATTAATATTCGCTCTGCATCCTGAACCGCTACCAAACAGATGGCTTCGCTGCTCTTTTTACATAAACCCACAAGAAATTGTTACAACTCTTGCATGTGAAACACAACGAAGGCTCATATAATGGGGTGTCACTCTGCATAATGTCCACATTTCTGATGGACTCTGGGCTCATAATGGATTCTTAATTAATGCTTGTACATTTTGAAAGGCGCCAGTGCCTGAGCAAATGATAAGGCTCTCTAGCCAACCCACACTGGCTTTTTGGAGTCAGTGGACTTGAACGTTATGATGGTGATGATGACGGTGATGATGTATTTAAATTCCTGTGTGTCTACGCAGGCACCAGTCTGCCACACATCCATCTGTGACGTAGTCATTTTCTGGAACATGGGCTGAGTGCATCATTTGTCTTAAGTGTCAAAGGCACTTGACATTAGGGGCCCTCTGGCTCGCATTTCAAAGAGAGGTTGACAGGGATCTGTCAGGCGATTCGGAGCCATTTGAGACAGGGCTGATTCAACTTCTGACAAAGTCTCTTTTTCTTGAACTTTCTAAGTTAACCGCTAAGATGACTTTTGGGAAACTTGTGCTGAGGCCTGGGAGCAAAACATCAACTTTACAGAGGAAGCCAGTGACCATGCTGCAGAATGCTGGAATGAGAAGATGAGCAGATTAGTGCTGCAACAAGATGGGCTTTAGCCAATTTAGCAATTGGTCCAAAGCCAGTTAAGTGGTTGGATGGACGATTGCAGAGGCTTCTCTGCCTCTGCAATCGCACTTTAATTGATTCTGTGTAAAACTCCCTTTCGTACGTATCTTATAGATCTAAAATGACCTTACTTGCATACTTTCTGTACCACCTAATTTCTACAGGACAGGACAGGTTTTAAGAAAATAGAAATTGGTGCAGATTGCATTGAAGTACAGCCTTTTCCACTCACTCTCCTCCTGGTTAAACCAATCGGCGAGAGAAACTTGCACTGCTGCTATGTCTGATAAATGTCTCAGCAATGATTTATTTCCGCCAGATACCCATAACGTGACCGTTCTGTCAAATTCATTCACTCTGATCAAGGAGCAATTTCAACAGATACATTAGAAGGGCTTTTTTGATTTAGTTTTTGACATTTTTGCCAATATGTCTGACATGCAATATATGCAAATTGAACCTCTCTAATAAGCATCTTCTTTGGTTCAATTGGTTCAGACTTTTTTTTCTTGCATCTGACAGTCTGCGCGTCCAAGTTTGGTCGTGAAAATAGCCTTATTATTTTCTTGATAAGGGCATGCCTATTGAGATGTCACTATACTGTTCTCGCGGCGCGATCACCCCATCCATTCAAATTGGATTCAAAATATCACTTGCACTTCTCAAGGGAGATTGTTGCCTCTCCCCGGCATGTAGGTGCATGCACAAATGCAGGCTTACACACATATTCGAACACCTCATCATTGTCGTTTCAAATAAGACTTGAATGATGGATGGTTTTGCGATGTATTCATTCAAGGCCAAATGAGAACACTGAGGTCTCTCACGCATCTCTTCCAATTTCTTGCTTTCTGCTCTGCCAGGAGGAGGATCAAAATCTGTGTGCTGTTGATATTTTCTTCAGCTGAAGATAAGACAATAGGTGGTTTGAGTTGGGGGTCAGTAGAACTCACGTTAACAACCTGTGGCAGAACAGGATCAAAGACCTATATAACCGTGCCTTCTGCCCCAGGGAGGTGCTGGTTCCCCCCCTGCACAGTCTATGCACTCCCTCAATGTGTGTTCTCCCCGAGAGGTTGAAAAATGAGCGGCAAAAGCAGATCTGAGGAACTGTTACCGAGCAGCTGCACTGTGAAATTGATATTAATTGAAATTGATTATTCAATCTGGGACACATGGGTCATTAATTTCTTATCTCTGCCTTCCATCAATAATATATCCCTCTCCAAAGTTCTTTTAAAAGCTTTTAACTCTTGTTTATGAATAAAAATGATTACAATGATAGCATTTCTTAATTAAAAGTGAGGCTTCCCTGCCTCATCATTATAATGCCCAGAATTTCATGCCTCTGCAAGAGAAAAATTATTATAATTAAACTAAAAGAAAAGAAAGATTAGGAATAGGAGCAAACTCCTTATTTGAACTCACTGTTTTGTTTCAAAATGTTTGCACTTCCTCAAATGCTGCTTCACCAGTTTGATTCATATTGATGTCAGAGACACATGTGCTGTCTAATCTATTGTATGGGTATGTATTTTCTCATAGCATTACTGACTTTTTTCCATCAGTGCAGCATTGGGAGGGGATAACACAGTGCATGATATATAGAAGGCTGTCAGGTAATTTAACACACCCTTTGGCAACCATGTGAAGGTTTGGACAGCAAGTTTCATCAGATTTTTCTGACCTACAGACTCACCACAATATGGTTCAGGTTAGCTCTGCTTTTAGTCTTTTTTGTTATTTTTAGATTATATGAAATCCATTTCTCCTTTGGACCTCCACGATGACACAGTGTGTCCCAATTCAATTCTTCTAACCAGTAGGATATGGAATGGACTGTATACTTATCGTCATTGTAGCTGTGTCCCAATTCCATACAATATAAAATGAGTATACAGCATCAACTGTATTTATTTTCATAGTTTACTGACTTTGCAAATTGCATACAATAAATTAATCTATTTTACCATTTTTGTACCTCAGGAAATGATGCACTGATTGCAATGGATGTAAATCAAACTGTGACTTAAAACTTTGCAAAGCGAAGGCGTGTTTTTCTCCATTGAGGCCTATTACTTTTGTTGTTGTTGTTGTTGTTGTTCAAGATTTGTATTGAGCTGTCTATACACAAACCACAATACTCCACAATTACTTTTTTAGTCCTCCATGTCTTTTGCGCTTTGTATTGTAAGATAATAGTGTCTGTCTAAAGCACACACAAAACTCAAGCAGATGGTCTGGTTATTGACATCTTTGAGTGCACTTAATTTTATCAGTTTTCGGTGTGAGCACACAACATACCCTAAAACTTTTTAGTATTTAGCATGGAATTGGGACCCAGCTATTTTTATTTTAATATTTCTTTGAAACAGAATAGTTAACATCTCTACTGCAAACTATGCTCTGTTTGTATCAGGAAAAAGAACTGTAATGGTCTCATTAAGTACTCGTATCTGTACTTGTTTCTGGCAAGTTTTCATATTTATGTCCTTGTACTTGGTCCTAAAATAGGGGCTGCATCCCCAGTGAACAGGTGATTGTTGTCCTATCATCACAAGTAGGGGATTGCAAGTTGAATAACAGGTCCTCTATTTGATTAGTGCATTGTATCCGTCAGATGTTTTTTACCTTTTTGAGAGTCCTTAATTTAGTGATTCTTCCAAGATAAACATAATATTACAATTAATATGTAGCCCAGTCTGGGATAAAGACACCGCTGACTAAGTATACGATAACTCCTAAACCTCTAAACATTCAATATCTGAGCTTTCATTTGTGCAAAACACCCATTTGAATTCAGGCAACATAGGTTATCCCCACCAACAGCCACTTGGATACAGAAAATTAACACGGGCTTCTTCAGCCAGAGTTGTTTGCCACAATACAGCCTGATTGGGCGTTGATTATGTTTGTTGGTTCAACCTTAATTATCCTGGCTGTTTGGAAGGCATCTTGTCTCTCTGATTGCTGACGCATATCACCGCGAGCTTGCGAGGAGCAGCATCCTGAGTGCGTCAACAGCAACATTTGAAGTGCCACTGAGGCTCCTGAGGATCATTCCCCAGCACTCCAGGCTGCATGGGTTGTGTTTGTTGGATGGTGAGCTTTTCAATAAACATACACACAAGTATTGTTTATTTCATGTACTTGCCTATTCTTGAATCATTATGCTTAAGTACTTGTTTGCCTCTGATTGGATTCGTTCTTTTCTATCTTTTATTAACATAAAAAAAACTATCTATGCTCATCCACAAGCATACATACATGAAGATTTAGTGCACTTTGACTACTCTGCAAGGCCACGCTGCCCTGCCACTATCCATTCTACCTCGCCTCTCCAGTCTTCCCCCCTCTCTGACCCATCTACAGTAACATCACAACAAACCTGTTAAACTTCATCTACCTCTGAGTGATTGGGTCCTCCTACACCCCCAGGGCTTTTATGAGGTGAATAACACATACAAATCAACATAAATAGTGGCTGATATGATTACATGAATTCAAGATGTGTGATAATGGACCGGAAAAAGTCGATACATTCACATAATCATCTCATTTGATCTTGGAATATGTTATTGATTTCTGGGCTTTTTCAATTAAACCGGTGTCAAATGAGGAGCAGGGGAGCCACAGTAGAGATAAAACCTTCTATCTTGTAATATCATAAAGATACGATCAACATGTGGCATTAAGCTTGATAAGTCATGAGGCATCTCCGTATCTCCATAAGTCCTTCCACACACACGCTCTGTGTGCGATGTTATCCGAGTTTCTTTGTGCTTTGTTTAAGTAGAAAGTCTGACCGCGTGTGTATATTAGCTCATCTGACGCCCTGTTTGGGTGTCCAGCTGGCTAGCTAAAAGTCACCGCTCTGATCTTTGCTTGTAGGGCAGCTACAGCTGAAAACGTTCTCCCGACCAACGGCAGTGTCGCCAAGTGCAGCGGCCACCCCCCTGTTCTCTCTCAGGTTAACACTGTCAGTTCTGTCAGCACTGTTGCTGTTGTTTGCACTGCATACGCTGTTAGAGCCGTTAGCTTCTAGTCGCAGGGTCAGCCCTTACCATATTGAGTGCATTGTAGAGGCAAATCCTCAATTATAGATTTGCTTTAAATTCATTGTAGAGAACTAATAAGTAAAATATGTGAAAACTTCACCTACAGCAGCTATGGCAGCTATGACTCACATCACACTGCAACAGCTGTGACATCAGCAATGATGTAATTAATAGGTAAATGAATAGGCATCTCATTTTCATCAAACTCTTTTCACAGCTGATTTTCCCCTTTTATACAATTTGGGTCTTCCTACCTTCATTACCTTTGTGAATTATGACAGGATAGGACCACTTTCATGAAACTGTATTTGAAAAGAATTATCATTATTAAGTCTCATGTTTGATGAGTATTAAGGAGGTGAGTAACATTTCATTACAGCATTACAGCACTGCATGACCTCAGTTATCCCGAGAAGAAATAGTGCTGATTTCAGGCTCAGACAATGACTGTGGAGCAGCGTATTTGTAAAAGTGTGACACAAATCCAAATAATTTATAAATGACCTTGTCTAGTGCCGGTGCCTCAGTCCTCTGATGAGTACATGTCACAGCAAAGGATTGTCTAATAAGTGATGCATTGGAAAGCCTGGCCAGAGGATCCCTAAAGCAATTCTTTTGTAATTGATGTTGCAGCATAAAATGGCTCTCAGTGGGCCAGGCTGATTAGGTTTTTTTTTTTTTTTTTTGCTGTCTAGCCGCTCGCCTCTCACAAACAGTCACTCACCAGGTGGAATGACAGTTTCTCATCCAATTATCCCATTAAGCCCGGCCGCATTCTTGTGTGTCTTGTCGTGTGTCTTTCATCTCATCTCTAAATGTGTGTTTGCAGACCAGAGCAGTCTGTGTATTAATATTAAAGTCGGATTATTGACCATCACTTGCATTGATGCACAGTGGTGCAAACAAACACAGACAAGCTGCTGGAGTTATTCCGGAGTATTGAATGCAATCAATAATTTATCAGGATGAAAATGCCGGAAAAACTATTTTTCTCTCCCTCTACCCCTCTTTATTTTATTTTCTGTATTCTCTGCCATGTGGACTCTTGGGACTCAATGCAAATGTCCTGGTGTTCCACTTACTCCTCGATCCAACAGTGTTCATCAAATTTAATCAGATGTGTGCTCTGCTGATTCCCCTTCCTCGTAACAGACGCAGAGAAAATAACAGAAATATATGACTTTGTGTATGCAACCTTAGCATTTCTCTCCAGTGCATGAGCTTGACATGCATTGCATTGCAAGCCTAATATTGGAGTGCTAAGCAGTATTAAACATCATAAAGCCTACATGGTACATTATAAATACAGGATTGCGTAAGTTTGCCATGCAGCTTCCCATTACTGGTAAACCTAGTGAACCCTGCATGTAGCATATTATAGTGTCGTAAAATTTAGCATAAAATGTGCTATTGATGACTTCTGAGCGGAATTTGAATTCAAGCACAGCACAGCTTTATTTTGTTGGACTGTCTATACGGTGTTTGTTATGATATTGTGTGTGATGTTTAAAATAATATTTCCATAATGAAGGTGGAAGCAGAGTCCAAGTCAGTCTCTCATCCTCCATGTTGTTAATTCCATGTTGTTTCTTCACTCTGTGTGCCTGACTTACAAGGATACCCTATTCTGGTGTTTACTTAGACGCATCTTCTGTTTGCCTTTTTGGTGATTTTCCTCTTACAAATTCTAGTTAAACCATCGTTGAGATATCTAGTATATTTATCTTACAATTAATAATGAAAAACCCCCAAAACTTTATTTTCTTTCAAACCATGTCTCTCTCTCTCTCTCTCTCTCTCTCTCTCTCTCTCTCTCTCTCTCTCTCTCTCTCTCTCTCTCTCTCTCTTCATTTCTGCACATCCACAGTCGATGCAGCCCTGCTTCCTAATGAATGGCATTCATCTAGCACCCTCAGTAATGTCATTTTACAATGCATCATAGTGGCTAATAAACTCAGGATTGATTTGTGCTTATACAAAAACACATCAGGCGGAAACCATCACATCAGTAATAAATTGATGCTGATCTGGTCGTGAGGACGGAGCAGCCAAATGCCAGGAGAATTATATTTATTTACATTTTTTTCTTATCGGAGGCTTCTCGGTGGTGCTATCGATCTTGGTGCAGAGCCTTTTGTTCTCTGAAGTAATAAAACAGCGTATTGATTTATTGGCAGCCGACAGTTACCTTTTGCCTCCTCCTCCTGTTCTCTGTTTTGTTCCACTGTCGGGTCCCCAGGGAGGAAAAGTTTGGTCTGTATGGAAGCTGCAGTCTTACACTTTGCTACCGTACAATGAAAATCCATACTGACATTGACATTCAAGCTCCTTGCCAAAATACAATGCTAATATCTTTTCTGGAATGGGTGTTACTCAGATCATCATGTACACATATGTTTGTTGGTTTCTGTTTGTCAAATGACAAAACAGGCCTAGTTCTAATATCCACTGAGGGATAAATTATCTATTTGAATAGTCATAATAATTGTGAGCATCCATGATTGTGCAAATGTGAGAATGAAATAATTCAGGGAAACAAAGAGCAGAAGCAACCTTAAAGAGTAGCATCAAGAGGACACATGTCACAGTCCAAACCTTTGTTTATACATGAACTGTAATTCTAAAGGGGTAGTTCATCAAGTATATATTTTGAACAGCTCAGCTTCTTTATTTACTAAGATGCCATTTAGAATAATCCTTTAAATTCCCGTATTTGTGTCACCAAAGTAGTTAATTTCCCTTATTCAAATACACTGGGTTAAATGGAGCCCTGGAGTTTTAATGAAAGTGCATTGACCAAATAATTAATGGAATGTGCCAAGTGTTTACAATGTTACCCAGGGAGCCCTGGAATTGCATTGACCAACTCAATGCATGAATGTACAACATGTCTTAAGGCAAACCTGTCTGTTAGTCCAATGTGTGGTTGGTCTGGGAAACAGAAGTATTTAACCATTCCTGAAGTCTTTCCCCAACCTTCACCAACATCTGTCCCTAAACATAACCATAAAACGTTGTATTATTCTATATAAACACGGTTGCCCAAGGATGAAACTTCAACTACAAAGTTCTTGCACACAATAAAGACCTTCTGACAAATGTGTTCAGTCAACTCTATTAATTTAGAAGGGAACCAGAAATCATGCACAATGTTGGCCTATTGTAATCTTTTTTTTTTTTTTTTTGCAAGGATGTTATCTGATAGTTTTTTATTGGTGACACAATTAACATGAATGTGGGTGCTTATATTTGCTCTTTGTCAAAATTAAGTGAGACCCAAATCATAGATCATACTCAAACAAGTTATTGAAAGACTAATGCAACCCTTCTCAGATCTGCTCTGGATTCCAGTCAGTCAAGGAATAGATTTTGAAATGTGGCTATTCATTTTTCAAATAACTAAACTACATCTCAGATCTTCTGCAGGAATATGAACTCACCAGACATCTGAGATGAGGAGGCACCTGTATCTCGGTTGTTCATCGAATTCAATACAGACATGGGAAAGATGCTTTGAGCTACAATGCTGAACAGATCTTGGCCAAATGTTTAAGTTTGTTTCAATATGTTTGCAACTGCTTCTAATCCTAACTAATTTTCTTTACTTTTTCTCAGTTTTTCTTTTAGTCAGTTGTATGAAATACTCTAGGGTGAATTTAACTTGACTTGCCTTGTCTGTTTTCCATCATTGAACGAGAGTTGTTCATTTTCCTCAACGCTGATTTAAGCTGTCCAAGGTCATAATCAGTATAAAGAATCTGCTTTTGGGTAACATTTCATCTCAGGCTCACTCAAAGCTGAATGAAAAAAAACAACAACAGCCAAGTAACAGAAATCACAAACAGAGAATTTAATCAGACCGGATCACAGTGAATGGGATGGGCTTTTTTTGGCTCTGATACCTTTGATTGACAGACTACTAAAGGTCAGAGCTTCTCTAATCAGAGCTTGTCTCTCGCCACCCACTCACACTGTCACAATGGAGGCTGCATTGAAACACAGGTGGGATGAAACAGTTAGCTATTTACAAGCTCACAGTAATGTATTATGGCTAGATGCGTTTGCAGGAAGGGTTTTTAAAATTGAGTCTGGTAATTGCTCGATGAGCAGAGTGCTGTTAAATATCATAATTATGGGTATGCTACCTTGGGATTTTTTTGATTCTGCTGGAGGAGAAACACGTAATGTAGGGAGGGTAGAATTATTTTTCCGTCCTCCATTTTTCTTTGAAAAACACCTTCCATCTCCGTAATTACTCAGACTGTGCGGATGTCTAATTGTTATCCTTTTTTAGGTGACAATCAGTAAAATGTATTCGTGCTTCAGTTCTACAGTTTCCTGTTTTGTGATCAGTTCCCCTTTTGTGCAACAAGTTATTAAAGGTTTGCTAACCAGCCTTGAGAGACCGTTTTTGGACATTTAGTGACCTCAAAGTTGAAGCAAAGTCACCAAAGACTCACACAGAACATTTTGCTCATTTTTTCTGTCCTGCTCTTTTCATGCTTTGGCAAAGCACTCATTTCCCCCTTGTAACTGACACGGCTGTAACCAGGAAAAGATGGGCTGACATTTTGGTAATAAATTCCAGCACGCATCTCATCAAACACTACTCATCCATGTACATCCCATCTTTTGACATGAGTTGGAGTTGATGGGAGGAACAGACATATTGAGGTGATGACTGTTAACCTTCACAAGTGCTTGACTTCCCCTTGGTCTGCAAAGTCACTGAGAGATGTGCATGTTGATGGATCAGAGGTGGCATCTTAAGTCTGATATTAATAATGCAGACAGAATCTTTGACCTATCAGTACAGAGGCACACAGTGTTTGATCATTGACTGATCTAAAACAAATCCATGTGTGTATCTCTTAAACATCAATTAATCATATTATTAATCCGGGGCTATTTGTATAATTAATGTTAAGAAAAAAAGAGAAAAAGCTGGAGCCTGCCCATGAACGAAACTGAACCTACTCAGCTGAGTCGGCCTTGCTGTTACCTGGACCATCTCTCTCTCTTCTTATACTACCTCAGTTGGTCTGAGCATGAATAATGATCTGAGTGGGTTAACATTGGAGTTAGGTGATACTCCTATTTCAGATCCGAAGGGGCACTGACCAATCTACAGTATTTGACGATATTGGAGTGAGACCAGGTTGAATTTACAGTATGCTTCAATCACTTCCCAAACAACATTTAACATCGAAGCAAAACTCTGGATTGACCTTATTTAAAGTACATTGCCAACATTTATCAGCATGAGTTCATAACATTAGTTAGACTTCATCTTGTTTACTTTCAGTCCTCCAAGCCTTCCAAAGTGTTTCAAGGGTACAGCCAACAACTGTACCATTTACAGATATCATAAGCAATAAAGCCACTCTGAAAGTCTAGCTTATGCACTGAGCTAGCTAGTTAACTTGCTTGTTTTTGGAATTGTACACTACAACTTTTGAAAAGTTGTCTTTTGGCTCCAATAATGGTGGCCTTTGAAACACATCCCAATCTTTAATTTCACAGAGGTTCAGTCAGGAGTGTACCCAGTGCAGCATTGTGTCTTATCACTAATCACTGGTAATGTATACCGCTCTTCCTTTTGAATTGACAAAAGTGGATTATTACATGTCTGTGCACCTAGATGAGGGGGATTTCAAGCTAAAGTAATAAAGTTTTGGTTAAGTTTTCACTTCCACCTAAGCAAAGCTTTTGTTTGCTTCTTCGTCTTACCAGAGTGCCCCCCACACACTGTTACAACCACACAAACTGTCTGGCAGGCACAGTTTAACAATAGTGTGTCGAGCTGCTGTGCACTTGGGTTGGACAGAAAGTGCTGTGTGCTGCCTGAGCTTAATTGGTATTTGGTCCCATTACCTTGTCTGAAGCAGCTTGTCAGCAGCACAATAGCAGCAGCTGCTGTCCTCTGTCAGAGTCTACTCTGGATCTGTTCAGCCCCAGTACTGCTGTCCACTCAATATGTGTTTGACAGAGCTCACAGCCCAATACACAAGCAAATCTGTTTTTGTCAGAGCTAACATGTTAGCTGCACTGGTTAAATACAATGCATCTGTTCCATCAAAATATTTCAAAACTTGGGGTCGAACATGTACGTAGCTGACTTCTGCCCCAAACTCGCTTTCAAGCTGCCTTTTGAGTTTGCACCACTGTATTAGATATTGCAGATAATTAACTTGATGGCTTTACAGAATTTGTGATAAAACTGTAAATTACACACAACTCCTTTAACTGCATAGTTTCAACTTAACACTATTCTGTCTCATTGGATTTCCCCTTAATCAAGGGTTGTTTGCACTTCAAGAGAGGGGGGGAAATAGAACCTTATAGTGTCCATAGGAAATTGAGTCTTAAATGTGCTCAGTACGAGATTCAGACAAACACAAAGGGACATTGCAAATAGTTTTTTTATGCTATGATAATGCTTTGAATATTGTATAGAGATCCTTCATTTTTATTAGGTTAATACCAATAGAGTAAAATTAAGGCTTGCCATTGCAACCACCATTTTTACAGAAACCCTACCAAGATGAGGGCAGTTTATTGATTGGCGTTTGTGCTTGGAGAAGATTTCCCTTGGTGAATTTCTGTTAAGTGAAGTAAGCAGAACATTAATGTAATTGCAGAAATAAATTATCGAAGGATGACTGCATGGCAGTTAAAATAATTTACCCCAATTCTAATTGATCATATCAAGAATAAGAAGATCGTAGTACAGAAGTATCAATAAAAAAAACATTCCAACAGCTTGAATCTGTTATAACATAATGTTTTAATATCAATTTATCTACAAAATCTTGACTGACACCACTGTTTTCAGGTCTTCATGGAAAGTGCACTGTCACTGAAGCAAAGGAACATATAAAAGTTACAAACAAACAGACTTTACCATTTTTACCATCAAATGTCCATTCATTTGGCATTGGTACTTACAGTATAAATGAGCAGAGTCATATTGAAACAGGATGGATCAACTTTAATGCATTTTATTTTGTATTGTAGAAGTCTTTGTTGAATAGTTTGTTCTTGTGAAACAGTTGTGCGTTTTCTTGCTGGTCCACCTCATTCTTTATGATCTAGCACTGAAGGTAGTTGGCACAAAACAGAAACCAAAACAGCCAGATAAGTACATTCTTCAGCTGTCCACAGGTGGTTCTCTCCTGTTTTACCATACAATTTGGTTCCCCATAGAGAGAGAGCCCAACTGTAAGCATCTCCACCACAATGGGCAACGTTCTGATGTCCAGGAGTTGAGTACAGGACAATCCAGATCTCCTTTCAAGCGGCTGTTAACTGCACAACTTGGTGGTCTCGTAATCCATCGAATTGGGCAGACGTGAGCTGAAGGCCTGTAAGGAGACATGAATGCGAACCACCTCGCTGGCAGTAAGTTTGAGACGGTGTCGCAGAAGACAAGCAAACAGATCCAACCTCTGTTGGCCCGGAGGGGACAGCCGGTTTACCCGGTCTCTTATTTCCAAGAGTTGAAGCATGGCAGTGTCCTGGGACCCTTGGGTGTACGGGTAGTCCAGCTGCAGAATCAAGTCGCGGATCGCCTCCGGGTCAAAGTGCATGCTGTAGCCAAACACCTGGATGCTGTTGATCTTCATGTAGCCCAGGTTCCGAGCAGGATCAGTTACTTCTAAAGGCTCGTAATATAAGCTATCATTCACTCCATCTTGAGTCTTTATCCTGCTTCGAAGGTAGATGTGAATGGTTTCAAAGAAGGTTTTCCACTTGTTGCCAAGCGTCAGAGTCCAGTTATAGCACTCGAAGGGAAGGTCCAGCTTGGTGGCCTGCCAGTCCGGAAAATTGTTCTCATTGACAGGGATGTACCAGCTCTCTGAGTGGCTCCCTCCAAAGGGGTTGATGTAGAGAGTAAGGACAGGCTCCAGGGTGCTGTTTTTGGTAAGGCAGATCTGGAGAGATACTCCCAGCAGCATGTGGACCATGTTGGACTTGTACTTGTTGCTCTTCAGCGTCAGCAACATCCTCTTTCTCCACGATGGGTCAAACCAGCTGTTGAGTCGCATGTCATTGCTGATGAAGATTGCATGGACCTATAGGACACACAGACATGAACATAGACGTACCACACTCATGAACATAGTGATACATGCAGTGAAAACCTTAAAACAAGATCACAACCAATTGTTTGAGTTTTAATAATTGGCTATGGAATACATTTGTGCATTTTCTCAGAAAGGGATAACATGCTACTGAAGTACCGGCCTCATGTCGAAACAGGCCCATTGTGGTTATGAGGTACAGTATATAACATAGAGAACAAGTAATTGTAGTTGTGAGCCATGTGACATGCTTGAGTCCAAACAGGACTGCTTTCTATAGTTGTAGCTGTTAAAAATGAAGACTATCTGAGCACCACAAACATTCCAATGTTCGTATGCTTTGGGCCCATGAAGCGAAAGCCTGAGGAACTTTTAGGTGCCCACTGAGCAACTTCCATTGAAATTATTGGAACATGCAATCCAGTTCTCTAAATACATCCATGGGCCAAAATGAAAGCACAATTATGTGCCAATATTCACCTAATGGTAGGGTTGGTAATTCTTAAAAAAACAATGTTTATATATTTGTTGAAATACCCATTACATCCTTACAACAATCAATGAATCGAGTGCTCTGACAATTCTTTTATAACATTTTAATTCGGCCTGAATAAAACGATTGGACTGGTTAACCGGCCTACCTGCCTACCTGCCTACCTGCCTGCCTGCACGTAATCTGCCCCTTTTCACTTTTTGCTCATCATCGCAGTCTTCCACAAACTGCTATTTAACAGCCATGTTTTCTTGCTTAAGTCCTTTATGATATTTTAAAGCTCATAATGATAATTTTCAAGGGCCTTAAGGGAAAGGCTGTCAGTGTTTTCTTGCTTAAGTCCTTTATGATATTTTAAAACTCATAATGATAATTCTCAAGGGCCTTAAGGGAAAGGCTGTCAGCGTTGCCGAGTTTGGTTGTAGATGCTAGCTACTTTCATTGAAAAGTAGTTAGCAACACTGTGCTGAGTTTTTTGTTTGGATGATTTTTAAAATGTAGCATACCCTTACTCATACTTAAGAAAGTAAGGCAGGGAGGAAGGGGTGGGGACAACCTAAGAGGCAACAAAATAGGTATTAGGTTACTTCTTTATTCTGCATCTTCCTCATCACTCCATTGTATCAACTGTTACTTAGCTCAACAAAAAAAGAAAACAACAACACACAGTCGAACTTATTTGTTGTTTTCAAAGTATTCCCCCACATCCAGTGGCCTTCCGGATGGTTGTTTAGAGAAATGTCCATCTACTTAGGAGTCGCTTTTTGCGAGGGCAAGAAAAACCCTTCCAGCTAATATTTATATAAAATAATATTACGTTGAGGCAAAAAATAAGTTACATCTAGTGTTGTCAAACAAAGCCTGTGTAATATTAAAATATAACAAAAACTAAGTCTATTTTTGACCATAACTGCCTCATCATATATCATTGTCTACAGATCAAATCACTACAAAATTGAATTGGTTTTGTTTATTATTCTCTTTTATAACCAATGAACCCAAAGTTCCCTCAGATGATCAGAACATCCAACACTTGTTTCAAAAAATACAAGGAAAAACATGGGGAAACTGTGATTTACTCAGTAGCCAGAAGGGCAAGACTTTGTAATGCTGAGTGGCTCCCATGAGTAAGTATATCCTCCCCAGGATACTGCTTTAAAAAGACAGCTCAGCTCTCGGTCAGACATAAAGTAAAAGGCTAAAGGAAAAAATATACCTCTAGCCTTCGGTCACTTCTCTGGAGTAGGTAGCCCAGCTCCAAATCCTGGAGGTCCGTCTCGAATCCCAGGTAGTTCTCCGTAGAGTCTGCCACCATTGACCTGCAGGCCCCCTGAATCAGGGCGAAGCCCGGGTTGCAGCTCCCACAGCGGGTGTGGTTGTCTGGTGCACACGCTGCGCATGCCGAGCCATCCCCAACAGAGCAAGGCGGCGGCAGCTGACAGGGGCTGTGGTCGTATCGGCAGCTGCAGCTTTGGAGCTCCTCTGAGAATGTTCCAAGCTGGTTGTTCTCTGAGCAATACAGGAGCGACTGCATGTGACTCAGCCAGTAGGACTGAGGCCTGCACCAGGGAAGGCAGAAAGACAGAAGGAGGATGAAAGAGAGAGGCAGAGTGGGAGTGGTTATTGAACAGGGCTTATAGGATGAGCTGGTTTAATAGGTAGCAGCTTTATTAGGGCCGGGACACCTGCCACGGTGTGCAGACAGCTTGCTCATTAAAAGATAGAAAGCATAATCAGTACGATATAAGGTATGCAGACAGGCCTGAGAGGATACAAGTAAACATGGTTGAGGTGCGGTCTAAAGACTGCTGTGAAATGTGTTTTTTTCTAGATCTTGAAGTTACATAAATCAATATTTCAGCAGCTTTTCAATCCTTATTCAATAATTTCATTCATTATATTGCATTACACTACACAATACTTTTATAACACAGATGTCCAAAACAAAAATGACTTAGGTCACTCCTCCAATCCGTCTTAGATGTATGAGCATTAAACTGTTTAGAGTTTAATACCAATATCACAGCTCCAACTTTTGCTTATCAAGCAAACCAACAGTCTACCCCTTTCCAGTTGGATATTTTCACTAGGATAATGATCTCCTAGTGGATGGATGGAAGTGTCTGCATGAATACGTATATGCTATTGAGTCAGGCTCTCCTGATGTCCTTGGGGAGTATACAGTTATTTGTTATCATAAACTGCCCCATGACTGTAGGTTACATATGCAAAAAAACATTGGTGTTTCAAAAGGAAGGGAAAGCGAGAGATGGTAAAGAGAGAGAAAGTTATCTTTGATCCGTTTGTGACATAAATATTAGAAGTGCACTGCAGCCTCAGGGTGACTGACTCTCAGACATACATATAATTCCCCCATGTGGGCCAGAGTTTGATTCCCGTCTGTAGCACTTTCTTGACTGTGATCCCTTTATGCCTCTCATCCTCTTTGCTATAGCTGGAGAGAAGGGATGTACAGTACAAACCGCCGGCTTTCCTTTCAGGAAAAAAAGAAAACCTTTTTCTTTGATGAGTTAGTATTGTGGTAAACTTTATGCTAATCTGAAAATGTTTGCCGGATTACATTTGAGGCATCCTTCCTCTGTATCCAGATCTTATTGTGTGTTTGGCAGTTGGCAGCAAGTCTTAGTTCAGAAAATCACTGATTTGAATATCAAAACCCCCCAAAGGAAAAAGCAGTCAATGGAAATGAACCGAAAGGGCTCTTCCCTTCCATCACTTGCTACCTGTGGGCAAGGCATTTTACGTCCGACAGCTTCAGCAGAGCAAAGCAGTCTCCAAGACAAGACTGCAGCTGTACTGTTAGTTCCCTGGTGTGATTATGTACAGCCTTCCTGCTCCCTGCAACTATTTCTCCAGCTTAGTTCACAATGAGTTTGAACTCCTGCAATGCTTTTTAAAGGATCAGGCATGATTTTGGCCACATAAAGGTACAAACATGCTGAGCTACACCTTAACTTTTTGTTGCAGTTATTATATTGTAATTTACTTTTCTGCCTTTTTATATTATTTTGTAAAATGTTTCACATTTGTTTGCTTCTGCCTTGCACTCTTTCCTCCATTGTTGTCTGTTTTGTGCATCAGATGGTAAAAATAATGTTTTTTATCATGTGATTTATTCCACTGGTTTTACTACCAATCATTTTCTATCAGAGGTACTGTATGCATGCTATAAACAGAAATGTGTCCAACCAGTCAATTTGTCAATCAAAACTAATCAATGTGGATAATATAATTTAAGAAAAGTCCAGTTTCATAATTTGCAATGCCTTCTGGACATTTTTCCTATGTGTGAGTTCCTCTACCGTAATGTAATTGAAACAGTGTGAGGCTGCAAATATGCAATTGGTGTGTTCCACTGAATCCCTTGACAAGTTAATTAAAAAGCTATTCAACATTTCTAGAGTCAAATCTTAATTGCACTCTCTTAGTAGTCAAACAAAGATGAGAGGACTCGCCGTATATAAAAATCCGGCACCTTTTCTGGTTGAAGCCTACGCACAAGAAAGGCATTTACTCCGCAGATTAAAGCAGAAGTACTGAAAGAATCACTTGAATGACAATGTGGATCATTATGCCTAATGGCAAAAGTTTCAGCAAGTGTGCTGTGCAGTCTTATCATTACCCGCCTAATAAAAGCCAAGCTGACTGCTGCTTTGACTGGCTTATTCGCTCATAATTGTCAGTGCAGAGAAAAAAGTAGGCCCCAGGATGCAAAATCAATCACATATCTCTCATCTATCTCAAGTGCCTCAAACAGGATGTTAAAGGCAAAGTGAAGTTTTTTTTCGAGAGAGCTTCCGTTTCTCTCCCAGGCAAAACTGACTCAATCTCCTTCCACTGAGTATGGAGATTTCTGTGAAGAGGGGAAAGAAAGGGAACGCCAGTTGATGCAGCGGTAATAACATAGATAAACACTGCCTGGATGAGGGCGATGACGCTCCCACTCCTTTTCCTGGCAAGTGGGTGGGATTATCAGCTGCATAGATCAGTGATTAATGTGTCTGCTGGCAATGTTGTGGAGAGGACGACACAGATTAGCACTGAGACAGAGAAGAGAAAGAAGAAGAAAATAAATCGAGAAAGAGAGAGAGCGAGAGAGACCGGACATTGAACAGAGTCCACTGTATAGATTAATCTGCCAGTTGATTTATGTGTTGTGCTCTCTAGCATCGCGCCATTACTGTTGAAGCTCGGTCCATCTGAAAGCAGTGTGACTGACAGTAATGGTCGGATTCATCACCTTGGACAATCAGCCCCTCTGACAGAGGAAGGTGGCCTGAGTAAATGTGAATCTTATTTTGTCCTAAATCACTAACTTGAAATTCGGAAACTGTCCTCAGCATCAGTCAATGGCTTAAAATGACCTATGTGCGCGTGTGTTTTTACTGACAAGTGGCCTCTTGATGGCATGTGAAAAATGATTGTCCTCTCTCAGCAGCAAAAGCTGAGGAAAGTAGTTTCTTTTCTTTGTGGCCTTGAAACCAATGCAGGGTTCAGAGGGATTTCATTGGGATGAAGTCCATTGAAATGACATCAAGATTTCATGATTTCATGAGGATTTCTTGAAGCCAAATAAATATTTTATGGAGCAGAGACGTGTGTTGAAATTTTCTGTTAAAGCAGCCGATATAAGCCAAGTAAGCCAGGTATAAGGTCACTTATGTTGATTTGCAAAATGAAAACAAATGTGTGTGTATAAAAACTGGGCTACAGTTCTCTTGCAGTAGATGTTGTGCTTAATTTAATGGTATTTCACTGCATTTAAGCAGAATGTTATACTAAAGTGATGTACTGTACATCATTAGAATGATCAATGAAGAGAACTGCAGGCTGTGACAAAATGTACCGTAGCTTTGGGCAGAAATATCCCGGAACCTCATGGAAGTGTACATCAAACAGTAATGGAAGGATGAAGATTACAAAACATTACAAAAAGGCAAAGCTTTAATTTAAAAATGTTTTCTGCGATTACACATGCGATGTGTGTTCCTGTGGCTGGGCTCACCGTTCTCTTGGTAGGCGCACTTGGGGCTGTCGTTGACATCTTTTACTGAGACTGAAGAGCTTGAAGATGACTCTCTGGGCTCGACCGTAAAGGACCCTCATGCTGTTCTCCAGCTGCTCATACCGCCACTGGAACAAGTTGTCCATTGACCACAAGTGTTGGATGCCTGACACGTTCAGGAAATAGTTCTGTGGGAGCCTCGTATAGAACGCTTTAAATTCATCTGTAACCACAGACCAGACATGGAGACATCTTAACATTTCATTATCAAAAACAACATTGCCATGTTTATTTCCAGGAGGATTGTAATCATCCACTATCTTCTATACCAGTCATTACCAAAGACTGGGTTAAGACCCATAGGTGGGTTGCAGGAGATTTCATGTATTAGGGTTGCCAAATAAATTTTAACATGTATACCTGCAGTACACCTTTGAGCCACATAAGGGAGCCTGAATGTTCATATTGTTCTGATAATTGTAGCATTAGATATAATAAGTCTACAAACATTCTGTTTGTTCAACTGATGAGAGGAAATGAATAGAGCGGGAGAGCCTGGTAACTCCAACTAAATGGCAATGGCATTGCAAATCGTCATGAATGTTCATTAATGCACAAATTAAGGCCTTTTGAGAATTTAGTTGTGATGATTTGTCAATTTTAATAAATTGGTTACCAGGAAAAAAAGTATATAAGAAGTTTGGGAGACACTGGTCTATACTGCATGCAACGTTAAGTTTTATCATGATAAATGTTGCTACATTGATGCCAGATTGTATAGTATGAGGTCTGACATTTTCATTTTACATATGATGGACAACTGCCAAATAGTGTACCATGTTAACAGTAAATATATCTCTGTGGCCTTATACTTAGATTCTTATGTCCTGTGTTTACTACATGTCTTGGAACACATTTTAAGTTCATGCTTGGCCTGGATTATTAATGTCATCATATAACATATTTACCAGCCAATAATATAACAGCTCATAAATACAATGTGGTGACATGACATTTCATGATTTTACAACTTGGCAAGGATCAGCTCAATGCTCCATTACACAACGGACCAGTGCTCATTGGATTGTGGGTTGCTATCAAACACAGAGGATGCAGCAGTTGTTTCCTCCTGGTTGAGTCGAAAGATGGCTGTATTTTTCACTGGCTTTTGAAGGGGCCTTTGAAATTGGACATACCTTGGCAGCCTGTTCTATTTGGAGTACCTTGAATTTGGAGAAAGTATCTGGCATGTGGTGCTTTGAAAAATCAGCTCACCCACAACATTTTGATCATGTTCGGTAAAACAAAAAGGAAACCTCCAGACTCAAAAGATAATAAAATAATTGACAGGGCCACTTTGAAGCAGAGAGCAAAATGTTAATGGGATCTTTGGTTTTATGATACAGAGTGAGCTTTGCGAAGGTATCATTATTAATTCCACCATAATATATTATTGTTTAAAAGGCTTAGTATAACCTCCCTGAAAGTATTACGACTGCAACAATTATCTGTACTTATACTGCACATAAAAGTAACACTATCATGTAGTTCGTAATTTATATCCTTAAAGGTGAACATCCTTGATCCACCTTTCTCCTTTTACATTGCACCATTATGTTTTGTATGTGTTAGATATTTCTATTTGAGTTTATAAACCTTAAAATATGTTAATTAATGTGATTTTGTCACATTCGTCATCTTCACTTCATCCTATACTCCTAAATTTCACAAGATATAAGTGAAAAAGTGTAAAAACCACATATTGTAATTGCATTAAGCCAAAGAAAGTCCTGATTAAAACAATAGATAACAGGTTGGATTTCTGATTGTGACATGTCCTGTTTTTTCACCATTTGGTTTATGCTGAATGATAGCATTGGTATTAGGGAGGAGTCCTTATTCAATCTTACGGTTAGACCATTTCCTGGCATCTTCCCCTACTGAGAAAGCAGCCAGCTAGAAATCTGTGATAGTCCTCGCTGAAGGACACTTTTATGACACTTGCAGGTGTCTACATTCTGGGCACGCTCCTGCCCTCACTTCACACTCAGCTATTAAAACATAAACTTTAAAAGTAATTGCACTTAGGGATATTTCAGCCAAATCTGAGGAGTGGAGAGAAAAAAAAAAAGACAGCCATTTTGATTTCACCTGAGTAATAATCACCAAGACAGGGTGACCGAGCACAGCAATAATAACCAAACATTATGCTAAGAGCTTCCGCTGAAACTCTGTTTCCCCGGTGATATGAAAAGCTGCTTTGGCAATAAATAGCTTTCATAGCTGATTAATCTGCTCTACACATATTGTAAACTACCGAACGCTGTTGATTTAAAAATAATAATAATCTGGTCCTGTTGCACAGTTAATTTCCTTTATGCAGATAGTGTTCCAGGACAGGATTCACAGCGAGCTATTATAGACCACCTATAAATCATAGAATAGGGAGGAACATGCATATAGGAACCTCACACAGATTAAACAGTGCAGATAAAGCAGTTTAATTCATCATTCCTCTCTCTTGTGAATGAATGATTTAAATAAATCTATATTCTAAAGGTTTGATTTCTCTGCATTTAATATGAGGCATGCAACGTAAAAGGTGCAAAAATCCATAGTTTTCTTACCGGATTCCTCAAACTCTTTATAGAGCATCCCCCATGTCTCTGTGATCCTCTCCAAGCTCTCCTCCATGGCTTGGATGTCCATATAAGGGCAGTTGCACTCTGGGAACTTGGGGGCACAATGGCACCAGCAGTCATTGTCCTTGCAGACAAATTCACCCTCTCCATTACAGGCTATGTAGCTCAGAGCTGCCTGTACAAAGCTTTCTTTCAAGTAGTCTGGAAGAATCACCTGCAAGCCTGTAAACCAAGACAGTGAAAGAGTTGTAGTAATGTAGGGCTGGGCTAATAACTTACTTAATTAAATCTATAAATCTGATGTTCATCCCATGTGCATATACTTTTCAGTTTGATTTTTTTAAAACATTTCATAAAAAATCACAAACAAGTGGAAAAATCTGACAAACCTTGCAGCTGGACTTTATTTTCCGGGCTCTGAACCAGCACAGAGCTAACGGAGTCAAGGTTGTCATAGTTACTGCATCCAAGAGGACCTGTGCGGGTCTCTGTCACCTGGACAACAACCAAAGAAAAGAGGATGATTTATATGATCTCGTTAGTTTGAGGGGAGCTACAATGTGCCTTGTGTAGCATAATCGGTGTCCTCTGTTCTGTTTAAATAAAGTAGTTTCTACATAATGGATTGAACTTGTGAATTTGACAGAAACGAAAACTGGGGTAAGCTCATTTAGATTCCTCTTAGTTGAAGTAGGAGTGCTTCCCGAACTCATTTATCTGCAAGAATGCTACACATTTCCATTTTCGTCTAGCCGCTGATTGAAGACATTTCGATTGACCTTTGCCACAAAGCAGCTCCAGCAATGCATCCTCTTTCACTTCATTTGTAAGAAGAGGTCTTATTTCAACACTGTCCTTTTTCTTGCTGTGACAAAGCGGCGAGAATCTAACAGATTCTCATTTTTCTCTCTTTGTGGTTCTAGGACACCATATTTTGTTCAGCGATTTGTCCTGGTCAGGCTTGTCAGAGGACAGTTGGTGTAAAGTGACAGATGGATGAGGCAAGACAATGAGGGTCAGTCGATCAGTAACACAATCATAGAGGGCTGAAGGACTTGGGAACCTCATATGAGGCCGGTGCTGCCGTGAAGTGAAAACTCAGTTTGGGGCTCTTTAATCAAAAGCCTAATCCAGAAGAAAGGGGTTTGTGGGAGGAAGAATAAATATCCTGTGTGAATGAGAAAAAGGGAAATGAAGATAATTTAAGTGCAATTCCTTGACAACAATATTTGTATCACATGATAAATCCCTTGTTTCCCTCATGAGGGATTTTAATGCTGATATGAATGTGAGGAAATGAGACACGGCCCTGCGTTTCAGACCACATGAATAGTGAATCTTTTTAAGGAATTATTTGATATGCCATATGATATGCCATACGGCAAAACATTGACTGATGAGCAGAGCATTCAATTTCCGCTTTGCATAGCAGCTGCTTTTCACTCTAGATACATAGTGGTATATTAAAAATACTTAATAGGACATTATTGGCCACCTGTATCCTGGCACATGGCTGTGTAAGGGAAAGCTCGGTCAAAAGTTTGAGCTTTGTGGAAGATTTCTGCCTTTCTTTGGTATATTTGCATTGTTATTTCATGATGTGGGCTTCTAGTCCAGGTATTGTAGTCTTAAAGTATGTCACTGACTTATTCAAACAGCAGAGTAGGAGCAAGAGAAGCAGAAGAAGAAGAAAGTTTTATCAGCCACATACAGCGGATGAGTAATTCTAAAGGCTGGAATATTCTGAATTACCACAAAACTTTTGCACATACTGGAAAATAACAACAACTTCCACTGTTTATGTGCCTGGTTCTTGAAATAGCCTGACAGAGGAGTTGAGATCTGCTCTAACTTCATGGAGCGCACTAAATGGTTTAGTGCCATTATAGGGCAGTCGAAACAATGACATTCATCAAACATTTTAAAAATAACTTTTAAAAATAATTTTAATTCATGAAAGAGATGTTATGTGACATTATGCCATAGAGTCACTTGACGTTTTATCCGTAGCTCATATAATGTTACAAGCAAACTTATTTTAAGCCAAACCATGATGTTTTTCTAACCCTAACAATGTCTGTCAACGCAAAATGCTTCTGAACTATTGGCAAAATATGAGGAGGAGGGATGAGATCACATTTAAAATAATTATAGTTAACAGATAAGCAAACAAAAGATCTGCAAAGCGGGAGGAGTTCTTTTTTTATTTATTTGCTGCATTCACAATGCAAGTGGCTGACATTTGGAGCACTTCAAAGAATAAGTGGGAATTCAACTCTTTCAAATGAACCATAAGTACAAAACTTGAAGAGCTGCTTAATATAAGAATAGATTTACTTCATTACTTATAAGGTCAAAGGCTTTATGTAGATCCAAAAAGTTAGCAAAAACTCCTAAAGTGCATTTAGGTAAGAAACATCCAATCACAGAGCTTAACACTTTTTTTTAGGGGCATTTTAAGTTGACAGCTAGCAATAATCTGCATCAAAATACATTTTCTTTCAGATGCGGGTACATTTTGGAACAAAAGAATTGGCAACTATAGTGTTTTTTTTTAATATTTGAACCAACAATGAAGACATAACTACAATTCTGATCACATATGTTGTATTATCTGGGAGACTCCAATCTTTCTATCTTAATTATTCAAATATTATTTTTAAAATAGGAATTTTAAAAAACTTTAAGCTTTTCCCACTCCCAAATTAATTGACTATGTACACATCCAGCAGACATATAACAACAGCATTAGCCTATATGTGTCAACTTGATTAATGTAAATCCAATACCGAATCTCTTTTTAGCTCATATTTGGTCTCCACCAGCTCCTGAGAACATGTTAATGCTTTAGATCATCTTTTTTTTCACCAGCTTGCCCCAAACTTTCATTGGTTGATGTTTAGGGCTGGTCAGGTCCAGTATGTTTGTCAGAGAGTGTCTGGTGAAAAGGGGTGCTTTCTGCAGATGGAAACAGGTTTAGTGAAAGACACTTAACCAAATTTTGTGGGCCAAAACCAACAAAATCAATGCGATGAATGAGTGTGAAAATGTAATAGACAGGAGTGGGAACCAATCCCAGGGCCCTGTTTCAGAAATAAAGTTTAACAATCTCTGACCCTAACCCTAAACTCTGAGTTGGCTAACCCTGAGAAACTCTTCGCTGTCACTTACAGAGAAGCTGATCTGAGTTTGTTCAGTCTGAGTTAAGCTTCTGCGAGGTGAATTAAAATGGCGCTCCAATACCACAATTCACCATTCACAGTAAACGTTGAGATATTAATGTGTGTAAGCTATATTTGGACTGAGCACATTTATCTTCAAACAAGAGTCAAAGCAGAGAAAAATTTCAATAAGTTAAAAGTTTTATCTAGTCTTGTCCTTTAATTAATCTTTTATCAGACTTATATTTCCTTAATGAGTGATACAGTGCTGGAATCTGACTGTGTATTAGTCTGTGGCCTACATTACATTTTAAATATATTTGTGCAGCTTTAATCTGATGGGAACAAAACACAAATCCCAGCAACTGAAGATGAAATATACATACATGTATATATATATGAAGATTGATATAAATAAATATAGATTTAAGACATAGATAATTGATTACAAGCTCACTGATCCAGTAATAAAATTTTCTTGGTGATTGCACTTGGAAATGTGTTGAGGTTAAGTACAACAGGTTTTACATTTTAGACAAATATATGGATTTTGGCTCAACAACATTAAGTGGTTTTATTTCAGCCATCTTAATACATGTAGGTTGAATCACTGGCACTGCAATGCTGTTAAAACATGTCCTGCACTTACTATATGCAGCCTTTTAAAAAAACATTTTGCTGCGGCACCATAATCCTGCTCACTAAGAATATTAAACATATAATCTCCAATAGTATCGGAATTATGTTCCATCAGTGACAGCTGACAACTGTATGCACACAGTCACAGCATTTATATATATAAATTAAAAAAAGCAAAACTTCCACTCGCAAAAAAAGATAGGAGGTTTTATTCTGAGCTGAGGGTGACTTAATGATGTGTAGTATTTGAATGTGAGGGAAAAGCACAGTTGTTCAATGAAATGACTGACAACACATAAAAGCAGTAACTTTAGAGTAACAAACTAATACCCAACCAGGATTTAGATTTTGAAATATAATAAACATCCGCTACTTAAAGAACTTCGATACATGCTTAGATACAGACTGAATCAATGTTTTTAACACTGAGGTAGAAAAAACAAACTGGCCAGTGGCTGAAGAGCCGTTGTAGATATTATGCATGCTGTTGAGCTGATGAGAAGCAGGTGAGCTTGATATGCTTGATGAGCTGATTGCAGAGGGTGACAGGTGAGTGTGATTAGCAGAGCCGGGAGCCAGGAGGAGGGAGGCCACGCCCACACCAGATAATCACTACAAGCAATACCCTTCAAAGTGTCATTTTATTCCATGTTAAATACAGCTTTAAGTATTTTCTCATCAGCCATTTATTTAGTTTATTAGTGTGTCATTATATGGAGGTGTATTTTTTTTTTGTCTACCTAAAGTGTTTTTGCTGTACCAGTAAAATTAAAGTTCAGTCAGGGAACACAAAAATGTATTTCTCTACCGTATTGAGAACACAATACATTCATCACTGTATGCAGACGGATAGGCAAATATGGCCGTAGTCAGGTGGGGATATCGCCATCGATTCAGTCTATGAAATTCTCAAATCATAGCAAAAACTATCCCTGACGCTCTCGCACAACTGGAGTCATTACTCATTGTACAAACAAGCCACCCTGATCACAGTTTGCTCTTGGCCGGGACTTCTTTAAGACAACCCAAATTTCCACAGCCAATCCCCGGCACACCACAAGAGTAACAGGACTTTTCCTTCCAAAATGAGCTTCAATTTCCCCTTTGCACGGAGACAGCAGGGGGGTCTTTGCCTCGCCAGCCTTCTCTTATTCGCTCCTCAACTTGTTTGAATTTGAATTCATGCAGAGTACTGCTTAGTTGTATCTGTTCTGCTGCTGTGTGGGTCAGCGCCCTGTGGAAATAATGCACAAGTGTGGAGGAATGTATCGTTCCTTTGACTCACTCTCTACCAGTGATGGAGGTGACTCTCTCCTCTTTCTACTTCCCACCTGTCAGTCACGCTGGATGACTGTCTTTGGAGCATGAAGGCACACTCTCTCTTCTTCTCTTCCTCTCTGTAGCTACAGAAAAAAAAACTCAATTCCCAAGAAATGAAACAGACAAAAGAATCAGCCTCTGCACCTCTGATGCACTCACCTTAGCAGCAAAAGAAATACCTAACCCTCCCTGAACACAATGTAGTGAGAGGACAGAGCTTTGATATAAGTACATGGAGTCTGATTCATGCGCCGCTATGGCAAAGAAAGCCACACTTCACAACCCGACTGCCGGTATGTTCCAAAGGATGAAATAAGGCAGAAAGAAGGGTCATCCTCCGCTCCGTGGCCCTATTAACCCCATGCTGCCTGAAGTCGTGAGCTGTTTTTCGCTAAGATTCATGTATCTTCCCCTCACCATATGCACTCATCACCAAGCTTCCTCCAGACTTGATGTGTAATGGTAGCTGAAGATCATATCTTATCACAAGCAGGCTGATAAAAACTATAATTTCCCCCGTTTGTATTTGCGTTATCACTGTATCATAACAAGGAAATCATTACTTTTAGAGATGCAGTTTTCTCTTTTTCAAATGATACCTGAAAGCAACAAACACATTCAGTATTGAAATTGAAGTAGAAATTGTGATTTTTTTTCTAATGAACAGTTTTTGCACTGCATGCAGATTAATCGGTCAATTTATCCACATACAACAATTCGTTTGACAGCGTACGAAAACGTTCTCCTCATTTTTCATGCGTTTTCCGACGAAAGCCAGCAACACGTGTCAATTTCCCCTCGTTACTTGCATACAGTCTTTTTAAAAAAATGACTTCTACCTCCACAGGAAACAACTAAGTTAGGTTTAAGCAACAAAACTCTTTAGTTCATTTTAAGAAAAGATTGGGAAATACTTAGTTAGATTAAGGCAACAGCACTAGTTTGTCCTGTTTAGCAAAAGATCCTGAACTACTTAATAAGGTTTCGGACAAGATTATCGTCTGGGTTAAAATACCTCAGGAAATGCCATTACTGAAGTACGTAATTATGTGACAAATAAATCAAGGTTGACTTCTCCTCTCACACGGGGAACGAACAGCAAGCGGAAAGATCGCTTTTTTATTTTACCAACCCGCTGCCTCTATTGTCTGCCCAGTGCCTGCTTTTGCGGTCTTATTCATGATTACCTGGATAACAGACAATTTGATGATGCGGGATATGAATTACAGCGCATTATTCTCCAAAGGTAGAGCTGTAAACACTGGATGAGAACAGCCTGACCTGTGTATTTCAAGACTCCCTTTATGTATTTAGTAGAGTATTGTTTGATGATATGTATGTTTTTGAGTCTTCTTTAATTTATTGGCGGTCTTTCTTGTTATTGGATTAATGTTTTTTGAGCTCTTACATTAAATATCTGTATTATTACACACTAGGATTGGATTCAAATTTAATTATCAGAGTCAAAAACAAAAATCAATCCTTCTGTATTGTCATTTTGTGCATATCATTTCCCGTGGACTGCAGTGAAAAAATATATTTTCTTTATGCATTTATTCTACCATGGTTGTTCCCCACGCTCTGCTATTTACGAATTTGGCAATGTTTTTTGATTTAATTGTGATATTTTTAGTACAGGAAGAAATATCACATCATATACCTGGTGATTGTGATTTGCTTTCACTCAAAGATGGGTTTCATATCTCCGGGCAGATTCCTATGTTGGCAACTCCAGTTGGCAGTGAGAGGTAAATCTTAAATCCTTAAACCCCGAGAAATCATGTACCGTGATTTTATGCAGGTTCATGTTGACAATCATATCCGGTCTGCGGCTTTATAACAAGAGACAGGAACAGAAGGCCTTATGTTTGTGATGCCTGGCTTCTTAGAATAGATCACTTGATCTCTGCTGTTGAAGAAAAAAACTCTGTCGGAGGTTATATTGGTCTCCCCAACTCGAGTGGAATAAAAAATATACTCTCCATCTACTTTATTACATCCCAATGTTGCCTTAATTAGCTGCTTTGCTAATTTGAAGTCTAATTGAAGGCTACTTAGAAAGTGTGTTGGGGGCTTTTATTTACCTTTATTTAAGAAAAGGTAAATGATCTTACTTTGGCTTGGTAATAGCAACATTACAGAATTTGCTAAATTAGTGTGCAAACAAAGGTAAACAGTTTAGAATTGTCGTTTTGTTCAAATATGAGATAATATACTGTTGGAACAAAGGCGCCAGAAGGTTTCCAAAGAAGTAGGTGAGACAGTAATATACCAAGGTTACCAGCCTTCTAGCTTTTTACCATCTCAGCTTATTGTCATATGTTATGACATTGATTTGAATTTGGGCTTATGGAAGATTAAAGAAGATTGAATCTTGAAAATCAATGCATTGGTCCGTGAATGTGCCCCAAGAACTCAACAATAGAGATATGAAGGCATTACCTTGATGGCAGTGGAGGCGATCTGGATGTGGTGCAGCTTGCGCAAAGTGCTCTCCCTGTCGATGAAGTAGGAGGCAGCCAGCTGGTGCAGAGCTTCCAGAGTCACAGTGGAGGAGTTACTCGAGTAATCGCTCACCTCTGCCTTCTTAGTAAGTTTCCTTTTGTCCACAAATATCGTTAAGGCCTCTTCTCCTGCAAATAAACATAACATTTAAAGAAGAAAATAAAGAAAAATATTAATTTTAGATTTCAAGGGATAGAGGCTGAGGTGCACTTTGTCTTATCTTTGGTGCTAAGCGCTCATGTTTGAGATGTTTATTTGCTGCACGTTCCTCAAATCACTTGTCAATCAAAAAGTGCCAACTGTATTAGACCTTTTCACTTGGACTTTTTGTTAATGAGGTTCAAGTGTCTGCATTTGGTATTTGGCATCTTTTCATGTCAGCTTATGATTACTTTTTTGTTTGAAATTGATTTCAATTAATCCTCAATTTTACACTAATTTAAAAAAATGCCACCAACTCTGCTCCAGGAGACTAACACACACACACACACACACACACACACACACACACACACACACACACACACACACACACACACACACACACACACACACACACACACACACACACACACAAGAGAACAGAAACAACAAGGGGCCTCTTAAGTAAAAGACACTGAACCACAATTAGGATAAGCCATGCCACCCTGTACAGCAACAGATTCATAAGTCTATGGGCCATGGTGCACTGCACTCTTTCCTTGAGAGTCCCCAAGACACTGCACATCATATTCCTCATCATAATGCAGTGTTAATATCTTAGGGCCATTTGTCTGCCCACTGCTTTTCTTGCTCAGCTGCTGAAGGGCACCCTCTTGATATCACAATCTATTTATTAATTTCATTAAGTCCATATGTTTCTGAACACAGAGGCAATCCATTCAGAACCACAGAGGCATATCTCTGGCAACAATCCAAGGCAAACTCCTCATTCTCCTCTCTTCATACCACTAAGTGCTGGCGGGGAGCCAGAGAGAGGACCTGCATCAGCTCAGGCAGCTGGTAACGTTGCAATAAATGCAGCCACTCACAACAGTGACCTTTTTCTAAGCTAGGAATCGGGTCTAAAATAATTGACAAGTGTTGCTCTGTAAAAACAAATTGGTTTCGCAAGACTTGCTAGGACTTCTCCGGCATTTTAAATTATTATTTTTATTATTTTTTCTTCACTCAGAGGATCATTAATGCTTGTCATCACATTGCAGAAAACCTAAAGTAGGGTGGCTGTGACTGGCAGTGGAGTGTTTATAGTACGCAGGCTTTTACATGTATTCACACAGTGAATCTCTGAAGAGCCATTTCTGGGCTGCAAGGGGCATACAATTTTGCTGTGATGTGTTATTCAGTTACTAACTGTGAGTTATTGTGCCATGTCCATCTGTTTTCCATATGCAACGCCCGGGGGGGAGCAAACTCCAAAAGCTTTTATCAACACAAATACTTTAGAAAAGCCATCAAAGTTTTTCATATATCATATGGGAGAAAAGTTATTCCTAAAAACACATTTCCTCATACTATGTGACTGACATAGTTGGCCTTATAAGCTCTATACTTGATTACAACAATATTAATTATCCAAAATTTCTGTATTTTCTGTCTGAATTGTCAGCTTACTTTACCTTTATCAGATAATTTAAGATTTAAGCTTTTTTGCATACTTCCTATAAGATAATGACAGGCTGATAAAATCTGCCAGCATTGGTAACAATTTTATCCAGCAAAATTGACGGCTGCTCACTTACAATGAGAATGACGTAAGTCTGTCAGAAATTAAGGACCCATTGGCTCAAGGATTTTTTATGAATTAGGAATGTGCCTCCTTTGTTATTGGAAATTGGTGAAAAGTTGAGCTAGAATGCAAGGCTTGAAATACAAAATAAAAGTAAAAAAACAAGGGATGAATGGCTTTAGTGAACAAAAAATATAATGGTGGAGTCAGTTGGCCAATTTATTAGTTTGTTGGTAGTATTATTCGTCAATAAGTTACCACTATAAAGATATCTAAACAATACTATTAACCTATATTCACTCAAACAACTGTTTTCAGTTTACCTCCCAGTGTAGCTGACAACAGGAAGTGAGTCCCATACTTCCTGATCAGATTGTCAGTTATAATCTGGGTGGTGGGCCTGCGGCCCAGCAGTCTGATGTTCCTGATGAACTCAGGAGTCAGAGGTAACGAAGACTCTAAGAAATCTCTCCTTTCCACTGCCAAGTTGTTCACCTTCCATCTCCCAAACTCCCTGGAAAAAAAGCAAAACAAAACAACAATAAAACTGTATTAATAGTGGAGTTTGGTTAAGAGTGAAGGAATATTTGCTGCTTTCTCTTACTTTCATCATACATAACATGTATATCTTTGGGTTTCTGTTGTTAAAACAAAATAAACAAGCAATTTAAAAATATAATTGGACATTGTATAAACTGAAGAATTATTTATTAAACATATTAATTCATAATAAAAAGAATCATTATGGCATCTTTAGCATCATGGTAGAAAAGGTGCCTCTCTGCTTCTTATATAGCGACATCATATAGGGACATCATTTGCCTAAAGCTGAGTAGGTAGGCAGAATAAATCGCTAGAGGAGAGAGACAGAGCAAAAGAGAAAGAGAGAGTAGCGAATTTAATTCATTGTGTCGCTCTTTGCTTTTGCAATGTAAGGAATCCCTCGACCATGCCGACAAAGCCTGAACTAAAGTGAAAGTGAATTAATGGAGAAGGAAAGAGAGAATGAGAAAGAGAGAGAAATCTAGTGAGTTAAGAAAAGAAAAAAAAACATCCAGACTAAAACCTGGTATCATTTGAAACTATGGTTGTCACCTTGGACGGAAATGTGCTCCTACTACACAGCTGACAGATGTTTTCCTTAATTGGCCATCATGGCAGAGATATACATAGAAATGGAATGAAACACAAGGTAGTACAAGAGATAGCACGGTTTGCTCAAAGAGAGAATTTCTTCTGTTCCGAAGTGGGAGCAAAACTGTCATAAAAATGAAAGCAGTGTGAATACAAGACTGTCAGCCTTAGTTGCCTTTTAAAGTTATTCTCTTTCCCTCTGACAACTATGCCTGACCTCCACCATAAATTTAGCTTATAATACTTATACATCTGGACATGTTCCTATTTGATTGCATAACATGTTTGACAGCCTTAGGATGATGATGCAACACATTTTCATTCCTTACTCGACAAATATTGACGCTCGGTCAGTGGCCCTATTCTTCAAACTATGACTCTTAGGTAGCCCTCTAGCATCACTTGTGGGCATGTCTTGGATGGCGTGTCTGTTTCCGCTCATGACATGCATACAGTTTATTTTCAAAATAAACTTCCAACATGGGTTGACTTAGTTATTAAGTTTACTAACGCAACAAAACTAGGTAAATATTTGGTTACGCTTGGTTAGAAAAATTGTGGCGGAAGTTAGACTAAGTACGTTTGTTACGTAAAATCTGTCTCTTTGTTAGGTAACTGCATGCCGTTAGTACGTAAGCCAGTAACACAACTGAGGTAAAATAAGTCAACGTTGACTTGGTTCCATAAGCAACAAGGACAGCAGCCCTTGGTGAGCCCCGTGTTGGTTTGACCCATCTAACCGCCACCCCAACCGCCCTACGTGGACTTTCTCAGTCTTTATACCACGTCAGTTGGTGTAATAAGTGTAATAATAGTGTAATAATAATGTGGATGGGCTTATTTTGGAGTTACTTGAAAGACTGGTGCATCTCATACAGATGCTAAAGTGTGCCTTGGTGCCTCAGACGCAGAGGGCCACTCTGCGTGTCAGTATTTGATGAGTTGTGTGTAAAAAGGTGTTGGATAAAACGATGCAAGTCCTCGCAGCAGGGAGGGAGCTGAATTTTAATAAAGCTTTTTTATACTGTTAAGGCAGGACTTTCTTCCTGATTATCTCCCTCTAACAGCTTTAAAGCTATTGTGACTTTCGACTTTCATGTAAAAAGCTAACAATAATACATAACAAGAAAAAAATATACAGAAAATAGAAAAGGCCGCATGGTAAGCTGAACTGAAGCAAAACACAATGAACTAAAGGATACAGATGTGCAATCAATAAAGACCAACCTGGCACCCTGCACGTATTCTCTCTAGTATTTTTTGTAGAACATTTACCCAAGGGTAAGCTATTTTCACTGATGCTGCATTTGGCAGTGTGTTGACTCATATACAAAGTTATTTTACTTCAACAAATTCCATGCAAAGTGTCCTTTTGTGTTCTTCTTGACCTGCAGTTCCACACTCATGTTAACAGAGAGAGCATCCTATGAATTGAAAGTTGGACTTACATTTGTTTAGTTTGTCTTACATTTGGCAAAACAGTACACATTTTAGGCTGAGGATATTGTGATTTGAGAAGAAAGATATCTGCGTAATATCCTACATCTGAATAGCTCCGCAAAGTCAAATAAGTAATTTGAGAGAAAGTAATCTGAATCACTGCCTTAGAATCTCAATATAATGAAGTTTTTGCAGAAAGAAAACAAAACAAAAAATATTCCTATTTTTTTTTAAGATTGATCACAGACATTTAAATGGTAAAGCACTATTTATTACTCTCTGGTCAACACTAAGTTGCATTTATGGCAGCTGGAATTGGAACAAATAGTACATCCACACCCTCTTAGTAACGTTGAAAGTAACTAATTTTATCATTTTAGTTACCCAAATGTTTATGACACAAGCTGTAATAATAAACCTTGTCCAGAGACTACCCTCAGGACCCATGGGTCACTAAGTGGTTAGACACTTAATCTACCACATGCCTGTACAAACTCAAGATAGGACTTTTAGGTCAACCATGGCCCTCAAACCGTTACGGATGTGTCTACCATGTCTTTTGAACCCACCTTTCTCATTACGCTCAGCCACATTTCTAAGGATATAGATACAGAATACAGTAAAACTTTCACCTGCTGAATGGTGCATAAATGTTTTTAGCTAAATTTAAGGTATAAACGTTTATTTTATTGATAGACATCAATCAATGATATGAATTACAAATTTTACCTGGTCACATGCAATTCTTTTCATAAATGTGTGGTTCATTGTTATTCATTGAACTCTTCATCATATTCATCATTTATTCATAAATTGTGTTTATTTTAACCCTGAGATTAAGGGTGAAGTTTTCCCTATTTTTCCGAAATTGGGTGACGTGGAAATTGAATCTAATGTTAAATTCAGTTAGTTAAACTCATGGTGTCTTACGTCGTGAGCTAATTACTATTATTCTTTTACAAGAATAGGTTTTACAAATCATAATTTAATTGTTAATAATAACATATATTGATATTAATTTATTATTATTAATAAAATCCGATATTGCTAGAAAAGGGTCAGATCCTATTATTTACATAACTTTTTGATTTTGAATTTCCTATTTAATTTCCACTGATATTTGTGGGTTTAAGTGTTTTCAAAGATGGACAAAGGTATTGTGAAGGAGAGGTACCGCAAGTCCTTCCTTCCTGCTGCTGTCAGGTTGCACAACCAGCTCTGCTCCCAGTAGACCACATGACACTAATACACTGTGCAATACAATAGTTATAATAGTTTCTGTCTGTATATATAATATTTCAGTTACTGTGGATTCTCTACTGTTCTTTACTGTTTTTTACTGTCTTTTATTGCTCATTGCTTATTTATAATACTTATTTTGATCTTGGTTTTTTTATTTACTATATCTCTTGTCTCTTGTCTCTCTGTAAATTTCCCCACTGCGGGACTAATAAAGGATTATCTTATCTTATTGATTAAACATTTGTTTTGTTGTATGCAAATTTGGTGTCATTCTGATCATTATTTCCAGAGATACATATGATAAGGCAGACGCTCTCCCTTTCGAAGTAGCGCACATTTTCAGTATTTGTGGTTTCGAGGAGGATCCAAACATCAACCCAAAAAAGTAATTTTTGCAGACAAATATTTTCATAACAACCCCCAGACATTTTTAAGTTGTTAAAAAGTGGTTGTACTTTGTTCTACTTCGGGTAGGAGTATCCCAACTTTTATGAACCTTAGTTCCTCTACTGAAGGACATAGAAACCCAAGAGATGTTTTGTTACAAAAAGGGTTTGAGTTTATTTGACTCCCAAAAAACAGTGTACTCTTCTATACGTCTAGAAAGTAATATGAACTTCAAAAAATATTCTGTGAGCAAAGGAAGTGATTGCTCATATAACTTAATACCCTAATAAGAATAACAGCAGGGTTGATCCATTCATATGTAAAGGCAGTTAATTTGTGTGGCTTGGTAATAATATTAATTCACGAAGCAGTGGGAAGATTATAGACAAATAAAAACGTCACCTGCAGAGAAATAACCTGTTTCAGCATCTGTAACAAAACTATTTAAATATGTATTTAAACTATTTAAACATGTCATCATTCCGCCGCTGGCTGTCGAGGTGGTGTCCTGCAAACAATGTGGGCTTCGTAGACAATTGGCATACTTTCTGGGGAAAACCTGGTCTGATTAGGAGAGACGGCATTCATCCTACTTTGGATGGAGCGGATCTCATCTCTAGAAATCTGACCCAGTTCATTAGTGGACCTAATCCATGACCCAGAGTTCAGACCAGGAAGCAGAAGCAGAGTCGCAGTCTTTCACACTTCTCTGCGCTTCCTTTGGAGCAGTTACCCACCCAGTTACCCACCCAAAACCCTATAGAGACTGTGTCTGCCCCACGGCCACTTCAATTATTTAAAGTCAACAGAAGAGGAGTTATACAAAATAACTTAATAAAAGTTAAGGCAACCAATGCAACAGTGCATCAAAACAGGACAATCAAAACAGGACAATTAAATGTGGACTCTTAAATATTAGATCTCTGTCATCTAAGGGTGTACTTGTAAATGATTTAATATCAGATAATCATGTTGATTTATTTTGTCTTACTGAAACCTGGCTGTGTCATGAAGAGTACGTTAGCCTTAATGAATCAACTCCTCCAAGTCATATTAATACTCATATTCCTCGAGGCACAGGCCGAGGAGGTGGAGTAGCAGCTATCTTTGACTCAAGCCTATTAATAAACCCTAAACCTAAATTAAATTACAACTCATTTGAAAGCCTTGTTCTTAGTCTTTCAAACCCGAGCGGGAAAGCATTAAAGTCAATTTTATTTGTTATAGTGTATCGTGCACCAGGTGCGTATTCTGAATTCCTATCTGAATTCTCAGAGTTTTTATCAAGTTTAGTCCTCAAAACAGATAAAGCTATTATTGTAGGGGATTTTAATATTCATGTGGATGTGTATAATGATAGCCTTAGTACTGCATTTAGTTCATTATTAGATTCTATTGGCTTCTGTCAGTGTGTACATAAACCGACTCACTGTTTTAACCATACCCTCGACCTTGTTCTGATATATGGTATTGAAATAGAAAATGTAATTGTCTCTCAACAGAACTCTCTTTTATTGGACCATTGTCTAATAACCTTTGATTTTTTTCTACCAGAGTGTACGCCATTAGGCAAAAGTTTCTACACTAGATGTCTATCTGATAATGCTGTAGCTAAATTTAAAGACGCGATTTCTTCAGGGTTTCATTCAGTACCATTGCTCAATATAACAGAGGACTCCTACGCTAGCTTTAGTCCGTCTCAGATTGACCATCTTGTTGATAGTGCTGCATGCTCACTGCGAATGACACTAGACTCTATAGCTCCTCTAAAAAAGAAGCTAATAAAAGAAAGGAGGTTTGCTCCATGGTATAACCTCAAACCCGCGAATTAAAGCAAATATCGCGAAAACTTGAAAGGATATGGCGTTCCACCAATGTGGATGAAGCGCGGTTAGTCTGGCGAGACAGTCTTAAAATATATAAGAAGGCACTCCGTAATGCTAGAGCAGCCTATTATTCAGCATTAATAGAGAAAATAAGAACAACCCCAAGGGTTCTCTTCAGCACTGTAGCCAGGCTGACAGAGAGTCACAGCTCTGTTGAGCCGTGTATTCCTATAAACCTCAGTAGTAGTGACTTCATGAACTTCTTTAATGATAAGATTCTAACTATTAGAGAAAAAATGTATAATCTACTGCCCTCAACCAGTACCGATCGATCCACAGCTGTAGAACCTGAAATATATTTAGATGGCTTTTCGCCCATCGACCTTCAACAATTGACTTTAACTATTTCTAAGTCTAAACCTTCCACCTGTCTCTTAGACCCGATTCCGACTAGGCTGCTTAAGGAAGTTTTACCTTTAATTAGCAATTCTTTATTAGAAATTATCAATCTGTCTTTACTACGGGCCATGTACCACAGGCCTTCAAACTAGCTGTAATTAAACCTCTTCTTAAGAAACCTACTCTTGATCCAGAGGTGTTGGCTAACTATAGACCTATATCTAACCTTCCGTTCCTCTCTAAGATCCTTGAGAAAGCAGTAGCAAATCAGCTGTGTGACTTTATGCATAACAATAGTTTATTTGAGGATTTTCAGTCAGGATTTAGAGTGAATCATAGCACAGAGACGGCACTGGTGAAAATTACCAATGACCTTCTAATAGCGTCAGACAAAGGACTTGTCTCTGTACTTGTATTGCTAGACCTTAGTGCTGCATTTGATACCATTGATCATCAAATCCTATTACAGAGATTGGAGCATCTAATAGGCATTAAAGGAACCGCACTTAGCTGGTTTAAGTCGTATTTATCAGACCGATCTCAGTTTGTATATGTAAACAATGAAAGCTCGATGAAAACCAGGGTCAGTCACGGAGTTCCACAGGGGTCTGTTCTTGGACCTATTTTATTTACCTTATATATGCTTCCCTTGGGGAATATTATCAGAAAACACTCAGTAAACTTTCATTGTTATGCAGATGATACCCAGTTATATCTATCAATTAAGCCAGACAAAACTAACCAGTTCTCTAAACTTCAAGCATGTCTTACGGACATAAAAACCTGGATGACCTGTAACTTCTTAATGTTAAACTCCGAAAAAACAGAATTTATCCTACTAGGCCCAGATCACCTTCGAAATCAATTATCTAACGATATAGTTTCTCTAGATGGCATTGCTCTAGCATCCAGCACTACCGTTAAGAACCTTGGAGTTATCTTTGATCAGGATCTGTCTTTTAACTCTTATATAAAACAGATCTCAAGGACAGCCTTTTTTCATTTATGTAACATTGCGAAAATCAGGCAAATCCTGTCTCAAAGCGATGCAGAAAAACTAGTTCATGCATTTGTTACCTCTTAGACTAGATTATCAGGCTGTAACTCCTTATTATCAGGCTGCTCAGAATCACAAATTACAAATTTGCCTAAAGGTCTCTTAGATCTTTCCTTCCCTCACAGTTGATCCAGAATGCTGCAGCACGTGTTCTAACAAAAACTAAGAAAAGAGATCATATTACTCCAGTATTAGCTTCTCTGCACTGGCTCCCTGTTAAATCGAGAATAGAATTTAAAATTATTTTACTTACCTACAAAGCTCTAACTGGCCAGGCACCGTCTTATCTTAAGGAACTTATAGTTCCATATTACCCGACTAGAAAGCTGCGCTCAATCAATGCAGGGTTACTTGTGGTTCCTAGAGTATATAAAATTAGGATGAGAGCCAGAGCCTTCAGTTATCAGGCTCCTCTTCTGTGGAACCAGGTTCCAGTTTCAGTCCGGGGGCAGACACACTCACCACTTTTAAGAGCAGGCTTTTTGATAGCTCCTATAGTTAGGGCTGGCTCAGGTTCGCCTTGGCCCAGCCCCTAGATATGCTGCTATATGCCTAGACAGCCGGGGGACTACCTAGGATACACTGAGCTCCTCTCTCCTCTTCTCTCACTCCCTCTTTATGTATTAATCTCCTATTTATGCACATTACTGATTTTGCTTCTTCCCCGGAGTTCTTGTGCTTTTCGCCTCGCAGGTTCCCAGGAATCGGGGTTATATTTGGACTGTCATCATGCCACCTGCTGAGGCCCTGCTGACACCCACTACTACTACCACTATCATTATTAGTCACATTACTATTATTATTGCCTGTACTATTACGCTTATTGACTTGCTTCTACCCTGGAGTCTTTGTGCTTTCTCGCTTCGCAGGCTTCTATAAATCGTGGCTGTACCTGGACCGTGGTCGTGCATCCTGCTACGGCCCTGCTGACACCGACTGCTACCACCATTATTATTACTAGTCACATTACTATTACTATTACCTGTACCATTAAGCATTTTAGCTTTACTTCCACCCTGAAGCCCTTTTTGCTTTCTCACTCTGCAGGTTTCCATGAATCGTTGTGGTACCTGGACCGTAGTCGTGCCTCCTGCTGTGAGCCGACTGACACCCACTGCTACTTCGATTATTATTATTAATCACATTACTATCCCTATTTTCATAATTATAATTCTACTATAATAATTGCTGCTGTTATTATAAGTAGTCTTATTATATGAATCATTTATGTCATATACATTGAATGTGTTGTATCTCTGTTATGCTGTTCATTCTGTACACATGACATCTATTGCATTCTGTCCATCCTGGGAGAAGGATCCCTCCTCTGTCGCTCTCCCATAGGTTTCTTCCTTTTTTCTCCCTGTTAAAGGGTTTTTTTAGGGGAGTTTTTCCTGTGCCGATGTGAGGGAAGGACAGAGGATGTCGCATGTGTACAGATTGTAAAGCCCTCTGAGGCAAATTTGTAATTTGTGATTCTGGGCTATACAAAATAAACTGAATTGAATTGAATTGAAACACAAAGACACTGTTTGAAGACCGTAACCAGCTTTGATGTTTAAAAAAGGTACAACTCGGGTATAAGGCCATGGACTAGACTGTATTTGTTTTTTTTCAAGCACTTGTCACAAATCTGCGTAGCCATGAATGTATCAACAGACAGTTATGAAGTCACAAACAGATATCACAGCTGTAATTATAACAGATCCGTTGTGATTACTTTGAAATTACTTGAGGGAGCTTCAGGAGTGTGGTGTCAATTTTAACTATCAGACTCAAACTGCCCAAAATTACTTACATAATCACGCTTATATGAGAAAGAAGTTCCTCAAAGAGCTGTTTGCCTTTTTTTAGAGAGCATTCTGTTTTGTTTTTAAGGGGCTTCATCCAGATGCTTTTTTCTTTTTTTTTTAAACATGTCTACGTGTACCTTGAACCACAAATGAGTCACAAAGACATGAACATGATAAATTGTCTTGCCAGAGGGATCATTTTTGTCAGATTACATTGTGCAAGAAGAAAATAAACAGTCAGTGAATTTATGCATTATCAGTCAAATGTTGCACATCTCTGTCTCCAAAATAAAAGCTTGACTGCTGTAATCAGAACGGGTTGAACAACCTTGGCTGCTGATGATGGATGGAGGGACTGTGGCCTTTTGAAAGGGTATATATCACATTAAACCAGGAGTAATGAGGAAAGCTCAAACCCCCAGATGTTTGAATGATACAAAGTGTAAATCCCTGAGAATTCAAACTGCTGCCAACGGAGGTTTTTTGCAACACACATCGATTTCAATTTATCTTATATAATCATGAAACAAGACACTGATTCACACTATATTCAGTAAAAAGTCTAGGCAGAGTGTGGTAAGTAAACATAATGATGTTAAATGGATATGTGGTACCCGCTGACCTTTTTGCTGACACTAGTATTCAGACAAAGCCTTTGACAAATCTCTTGCTCAGATACATCTAGTGTAGCTATTAATCTTCACCTTATTTCATGCCATACAAATAAATGACCTCTTCAAATGGGACACAGTGTCTCTTGAGTGGGGCATTTCAGCTTGGAAGCTCTAGTTCAAAGCCGCAGCACATTCTGTGGAAAAAGAGGAATACACAACGAGGGAGTGCAGGACAGATATCTTTTTTTTTTGGGGGGGGGGTATAGAAAGAGTATTTGCAAATCCCTGCTGTCGTTCGTTTCTTCAGTTATCGTTGACTGTGATAAGCTAGCCTCGTCTTATCTTAAACCCCCGATGGGCCAAATGGTTCGTCCTGCAGGGGAAGAGAGGAAATTAAATGGGTTTCACCACAGAGTTAACTTTAGGCGCTGCAATCTCCTTTACAACCAAGTCATTATTATTATCAATTCTGTTGCTCCTTTTCGCCAAGGTACTTCAGTTTCATCAGTTTAACGCATTGGACGCTATCATGGCCAAGCTGTTTGAGTTGTTGAACATTGAACATTTAGCGTGCAACAAATAAAAGTCAAAAAATAAAACAATGTGCCAATTTGGGCTACCCTATTAATGGGCCAGTCATCCAAAAAAAGAAAGTCTGCCAGATGGCCAGTCGACCCCTGGTTGCAATCCTACAGTATCTGGTTTATGACCCCTTAAAAAACAGCATAGGGATAATTTGTCACATAGATCAGATGTCATTGAGTTGCTAGCACACAGAATGATTTCCCCTTCTCAGATGGTGTAATTAAAATAACTTTAAAGGCACTATATACAGGATTCAGAGCATTATTATGACAGCACACAAAAAAGCAAACACACTCCCTTGTATGTGTTAAATCTGACTTCTCTGAACTCTGTTTTTGTACTGGGGCCGGCCGTGCATCTATGTTTGTGCATGTGAGTCTCTCAGTTGTGCACTGCTGGTTAGCAAATGGCTGACGCTCTTCTATAGTGCCCGGCCTCCGGTTCCCCCCTGGTTTGCTCTGTCAGCTCTGTTGCTGTTGTTTTCACTGTTGGTACTGGTAGCACCGTTAGCTCCTAGCAACTGGCACAGCAGTCTCCATGTTGAAAGCTGCATGGAGTCAATTCCACATAAAGTAGTTAAGTATAGCGTATGCATTGATGCATTAGTAACCATCTAATAATGTTATAAAATGCACTTTTACACTTAAGCCGATAATACTTGAATAGGATTTTGAAAGCAGAACTTGTGATTCAATTTTGTATTGGATTGGAGTATTTGTAGATTGGTGAATTGGTATTGTAAAAAAATGTCTTTCTCCACCATGCTTCTGTTAGTTGTTGTATCCACATCTACTCCCTGGCATGCAGCCTAATCTTTAAGCAGTTTAATAATATTTAATGATCATAGTGAATTTTCCACAGATAAATTATGTTTATATTTAAATCTTATCCCATAAAAAAATAATCACATGCATTAACCAAAGCAATATGTTCAGAATGGGGCCAAAAACACGTCAATACACACTCCCTTCACCCTGGTGAATGTGTCTGCTCTCCCTTGGCAATGTTTCCTGTGGACAGGTGGCTAAGGCTGAAGGCCCACATTGTGTTTGCACTGGAAGCAATGGGTTTGCTCCACAGCAAATCGCCAAAACACACAAAGACACAAAAACATAAACCCTCTTCCATTTCCTACAGACGACTGGTTGATTTTTTTCAATTCAATCAGTAAGACAGGCAAGGAATTAAAGAGGGCAGCGAACATGGTGTGAATTCATCACTCATCACAATCATTGCTGATGTAGCTCAAACACTGTAACTCGGAGCACCAATTCTGGTGATCCATCTTATCCTGTCATTGAGTATTTATTAGGATAAAGCAGCAATATGGAATTTACACATGAGGAAGACCGGACCAGAAAGGACATAGTCACTTTCTATCACCTCTGCCCTCTTTTTTGCACAAAGCGATGTGCTTCTCAACCAAAATCGGACAGTCAAAAATGATCATTTATAACAAAAACAAGCTCAAGATGAATCTGTCCACCTTACTTGTGTTGGATCTGAGCCATGGCCATTGACACTTATTGATTTAAATTCCTCAGATCATGAGAAATATGTACACAATATGTACTATATCCCCTTACCATTCTGGGAAAATCTGCCTAAAACGCCTATCCAAGGCATACCCAAGGTAAATTGAAAGCTGTTCTTGAACCATTTGGAGTACATGCATGGTTTTGGTCTCTTTTGAAAGGTAACACTCTGATGTTTTCAGAATCACTCTAAGTGCTACTGGCATTGAGTAATAGAAGTTTTAACACACTGAAGTAGAAGGTTTTTATTTCCGCCTGAATATTTTTTTGCAAATAGATGCCTGCAGCTGATACTTATGGACTGGAAAACACAATGGGACCACAGCATGAAGCCTTACCTAGTCCCAGTTCAAATTTGATAACAATACCACAGAAAATGAATATTTGACACATGGTTCCCCAAAAAAGGCCATTTGGAAACTCCAAAGGACCCTTGGTAACCATGGTCACTTACCTAGGCTAAAAAGGCTACTAGTCTCATAATTATTTATTATTTATATTATTATTTAATATTTGTTATTAATTATACCGTTTCGCCATTATTGGCGTCTCCAAAACTCTCAGAAACCACACTTTAGGCCTTTTACGCACGGACGCGCACAGAGCGGGCAGCAGCTGTTGGCGTTACGCATTGGAATCCCTCGTCGTGGCTTTAGATAAACCCCTGAAGCGGCATATCGCTGTGTTCGAAATTTCATTGGCTATACGAAGCGTCAATCATCGGAGCAATCGGTTGCCATTGGCTCAGCTCTTTAGACGCGAGAAGAGAGGCGGGCCCTTTCCGTCAACGCGCACTCTCGTTGGCTATTGTCGGCTGTAGACTGGCCATGGAAGCTCCTAATGGGTCAAATGAGGTATCAATCGAAAGGTCAGAGTGCAGCGGCCGTCTTGATAGAGAGATTTTGAATCTGCCGGCTAATTTGAAATGATGCAACAGCAGTCCGTGGGTGTTTATTGATGTAATAATGTGTTCTGGACTAAATACTTTACTGGATTGGATCGCCTGGACCTTTGCCAATGTACCAAGAGCGTTTTTGTCTGAATGTTATTGATCTGTGGATTACTATGAGGCTTCAGAGGTGGGTTGACACAAGTTTGTAACTGTTTGTTTGTTTGGTGGTGGACTGACAGAGGCGGTGATTGCACCTGCTGTTGTGATCGGATCTTGAAATGGTTTGCATCAATCGAATCACAAGAATCTTAGCTTTCCAAAGATATGTCGCATCAGTACATACCTATACATAGCAGTGGTGTAAATAGCACATGTTTACACAAAACAGTGCGAGGGCCCGTCCTCGGGCCGTCAGAGAGGTGAAAGGATATAGCATAGAAATCAGTTTTTCTAACAGGTGCTACATTTTTCTCCTCATACCTTTTTGTTTTCTCCATAACTGTAGTTTAAAACATAATGTGGGCAAGAAAAGCTTTGTATTTTGATTTGTTTGTTTACTTTTTTTTTCTTCTAAGTCTGCAGTCACACAGACGTTCATACAATGTGTATGTACAAATCTAAACCTCATCAATGACGTGACACAGTCTGTGTTAATATTGTTAACTAACTGTCACAGCAAGCAAAAATCAGGTAGTTCAAAATAAAGGGTCGTTTTTTTAATTTTTGGCATCAAGAAAGCAGGCTTAAGTGTCTACAGCAAGACGAGCAGCTCTGTGAGCCTGTACTAAGACACAGCAGGGCTTTGAGCTAGATGCTAAAATCAGCATGCTGTGTTCACGGAGGCAATGCCAACATGACGATGATTAGCAGGTATGATGTTAACCATGTTCACCATCTTAGTTTAGTGTATTAGCATGCTAACATTTACTAAGTACATCAGGCTGATGGGAAGGTCATAAGTTTTGCATGTATTTGGTCATAAACCAAAGTATTGGACGAATTGAGATGATGATGGTGCTCTATAGAAAGTTAAGAAAAGATTAAAGTGATATCAATATTTGAATGAAATTTCATGGCAATCCATGTAATATAGTCTATTTGAAAGCATTTCAATCCAAATCACAGATCACAACATCATGGTGGTTCTAGGAAAAAAAGTCAGCGGATGACCAAAGTCATAGGGATTAACCCTGTGGACACAATGAATGTCTGTTCAAAATTTAAAGCCGATCTGTCCTATATTTTTTTTGCGATATTTCAGTCTGGACCAAAGTGATAGACCAACCCAGAGGCTGACCATCAATCCAGGCCATCCATTCAGACTGCTAGTGTGTCTAAAAACCTGAAGCAAGGATATGAAGGGGAACCATAATGAGGCTTCCCTCTCCCCTCGTTTTACACTTCTACTCTCTTTATTGAATCAAACTTTAGATAGACAGCCTAACTAGAGAGAAATTGCTTTCAGTTGCCTGCTGTGTTAACAAATTGAATAAAAGTAAAAGCGCAAGTAAAAACTGAGCAATTAATGGGGCAGATTCAAGGGAAAGTGTTTAATGCTGTGTCCAATGAATTGTGAAACGCACAAAACTTTTTTTCTGATGTATTAAATAGCAGATGAGGAAAAGTGTCTTAAAGATGAAAAACTACAATTTATTACCATTCATTGAACAGCTTATTTACCAGAAGGAGCCACTTGCCGAAACCTCTGAAGGAGGTGAGTTGACAAGGCAAAGAACATCAGTGAGAATGTAGCAGTGGGGTGTTGAGAAGCAGCGCTGAGGGAGTCTGCTCTAAAACACTCACCTCAACCCTCTTCAGAGCACCTGCAGACTCCCCTGTGGTTTAGGAAATCTGCAGTTGTTCATTGTGCTTGAAGTGGCTCTTGCATCCAACAGGAAGCAGCTTTCTTTTGATCAAGTTAAACTCAACGGGTGGGCGTGTCCTACATGCTCCGGTTTGCAGAATAAAGTAATTTCAGATACTTATTAGAAACTCATTGTTTAAATTCATTACGTGTTGATATACAGTAATGCCTATTGACACAGTGACGCTATATGCATTGCAATTTACTCATTATTAAAACCCCCCATGGTTATTTTCTGAAGTAGTTTAAGTGAGTGTCATTCATTTTTAAGTACTAAGCATTTTCTTGACAGCAGCTTCAGAAACTTTTACTCCCTTTACGCCTTCTATCAAAAGGCCTTTTGGGTGTTCAGATTGCAATCAGATGTAATAAGTAAAACCATCCAAAATTGCATTGTGGACGGATTGTGATCCAATCAGCCAAACCACCTTCGGAGATGGTCAGGGTTGTGACCACATGGAACACAAGTGTAAATGCAGTTGCATTTCCAATCAACATACAACAACTAGGTGGGTGGAAAAATGTAATCCCACTCAACTTTTCCGAACCACCGAGGAACGAGAGTATGTGACGTTCCGTTGTTTGAGTTGGACAGAGCGGTCAGATCTTAAAAGGATCTTAATGGGGACAAAGGAAACTCATATTAAAACCAGGCTTGGATCTGACACATATATTTAAATGCAAGGCATAAAGGGAGTCTATGTTGTGGAGGTCTTAACAGGAACGAGAACCGTGAATATGGTCTTAAATTCATTTGATGTAAAGTGGATGCCAATGTTGACAAACTAGGAAAAAGGTCCATATAAACTTCCCCAAGCAGTGATAAAGCTGTGAATTGAGTGTAGTTAGTTTAAGTGTATGACTTTGGTTATTTTATCCCATCAATGTGTCCACTTTCTGTACAAATTTGTCCACTTTCTGTACAGCATCTTGTAAATTTAAGTTTCTTGAAAAATGCTAAAAATGTCTGCCTTTTGTTGGATAATTTACCAAAGTAACATATATTTTGTTATCAATATTTGTATAAAAACCTCAATTATTTTCTTAAGTACACATCAATATCGTATGTGTCTGCAACAACAAGTTGTCCATTTATTCTCTAATCATACATTTCTCATCTAAACTAATAGAAAGTACAAAAGTATTGTTCTGCTATTATTCAAATTAAACAGCCTGAGCTGTGAGCAGTTCAACCAAAGACAGTTTTTTTTTCTTATCAGACCCGGTTTCAACCAGTGGTGAGCAGTACCAAGTATTTATTTACCTTTTAATAGACAGAGAGGTTGGGAATCACTGCCACAGATATTCATTTCCTTCTTTTGTTTGTACACAAGGGTTCAAATTTGTTTTGTGAATTTACGGACTTATGTTACACAGCAGAGGCATAGCTATGAAATGTAAGCCCCCTGGGAAAATATTGCAGTGGGCCCACCTTCTTTAATAAAACAACCCTACTTAATTTTGTATGAGCCAGCTCCAGGTGTGAGCCCCCAAAACCTTCACCATATCTCAACCCACCATGACGTGCATTGAAAGAGGGCTATTATTTGCCAAAACAGAAAAAAGAGGCGTATACCCACAGCTCTTTCCCTCTAGTTTCTTGAGATTTTTTTTTCCGGAATCGAATGGGACTGAAACCAAGTGAATTCAATTTAGAAAGATTTACAGGCTATTTACTTTTTAGGTTAGTTTTTCCTTTTAATATCATCACTATTAATCAATGCCACATTGTTGTAATCTAGAGAGCCTCAAACACAACCTTGCAGCTGACAGAAGCCTCTCAGGGGATTCTGTGATAATGCAGAGTAATAAGTACTAAGAGCTCACTAATCACTTGGCCACATGATAAGACTATTAATCTTGCCGCCCATGCAGCTCAGCTCCAACGAATGGCTGCCTTTTGCCAGAGAAGGAAATATTAAACAGCTCCAACGCGGCAACCGATAACCAGAGCTATAAAGCATCCTTGCACCGATCCATAGATGTCAGAAACCTTGTTCGTCTATTTCTAGAAGCCTGGACAACATCCTCCTAAATGACGACGGATATGATTCACGACACAATCTCCACTAATTCGGTCGCACGCCGATACCTCGGACTGTGTTGCTGTCATGACAAATCATCATTTTATCCTAGTGCTAATCATCATATTTCAGTTGACCACCTGATCAGGTGACCCCCTGAGGGTTTGGAAGACAGCAGAATGTGATGCACAGCCAGCGGACAGCAACGTGCCCACATTAAATACATCATGATGATTCTGTCTAGGCTTGTGCCAGATATCTTGTGAACATTGACTGTGAGGAACCGCTTTTGCATGATAAGCAGGGCAAATAATGTTTGCCTGAATTACCATGATTAAGGTTTTCAAAAAATCATACTGTCCAATGTCTGAACTAATATTACAAAATGCAGTTGTATTATATTCTCCTTTTATATCATTTTGATGTGACAATGAAAAAAGTTAGGAATGAAAAGCAAATGTACTGCTAATAAAGACTCTCTGCAGCTGTGAACACTACTGTCACACTACAATAAGGATACAATGCCCTTGGAATGACCTTGTCCTTCGATTGAATCTGTTCCTTCACCAACATATTCCGGCAGATTTACATTTCCAAGAGAATTCAACCAAGACAGATGGAAGTTCACTCCCTTCCTTGTCTCTATCATTTTAATCAACTTCAACTGATTTAACTGCAGTGCATTTCATTGCAAGCAATATAATTTCATGCAGCTTTAATAAACCCGGGTCAGGTAAGGACATGTGGGCTTGAGGTTGCTGAAGTTCATGGTTCACATAATTATGAAAGACAGCTCTATTTATGTATATTTTTTTCATCGGACTGTCAATACGTTTTACCTACTTACAGAGAATATTCAGCATAAATGAAAACATGCGGATCTCTCTTCCAACAGCCAAGAATGACGCTGTTAGGTTAAACTGCAAAAGCCCCTTAATTGTTTTCCCCAAGCAACATATGGGCATATACCCAATGATAATTACACTCGAGGTCCTCAGCATTTGGACATCTGTGGTTGTGAACTGTGTACGGACTGCATTTAAATCGTTTCACCTTTTGGGATGTATGCCACTCTCATGTCTGTATGGTAAGTATAAAGCTGTGTGATTGATACAAAAAATGTGTTTATAACAAGTTGCTGTTATCCTGAGGGTTGTGTATTTATATTACATATTAAACAAACAAGAAAGTCCCTCTTAATTAGAGGTCAGGCTAGTAGCCAAATGTTTGTGAGTTATACTAATCTAAATATGTAAACACACATCATATAATCATATTATGTATGTGGCCTTTATTTACATAAAGCTGATCCTTCAAAGAACCCCCATGGTGACCTTTCTGTGAGGGTGCTGGGAGATTTGCCATGCGTATTATAGGAGCAGTGTTAGCAGGAGTAAACACTGTAAAGTGCCCCTTTCTCCTGCTGCCGTGACTCACCTGTATATCTTGTATCTGGTGGAGAAGCCTTGCCGGTTCTTCTCCACAAAGTCGATGTACTCTGGGGAGTGGTGGAAAGGCCCTTTATCAGACAGGAGCCAGTCCAGGGGGCCCCCAGGCTTGTCATTGGGGAGGCTGGCAGTTGCTACTGCTGCCGCTGTTACCGCGGAATGTAAACACACCCAGCAGTGAAGGCTGAGGCTGACGACGCCCCATAGAGCCATCAGAGATGGAGGGAAGCGAGGAAGGGATGAGGGTGGTGATGGTGGGAGGGGGTGCGTTCAGCAGCCAAAGCCACTCGTCGTTAGCTGGCTCCTCCACTGGGATGACCGGGGGACATGCATCACCTCAACGCCCCCCGAACACCTACAAAAACACACAAACACACAGCCAGGGATAAATATAAACACCCATGACCAACATAAAAGGCTGAGAGACACAGAAACCTTACAATATTTCAAACTTTAACAGCTCCTTGGGGCAGCTAGATGCTTGAATTGAACATTGTTTGAAGGGGTTTCATTACACCAAATGGTATGTCTTTACTGGCAGAAGCTTCTTGAAAGTTTGTTTGTTTTTTACATATTTTTTTTTTAATTTCAAAACTGTAGTTGTTTTTCTATCGTTGTTGGAGCACAACACCGAACTTGAAGCTGTCGGGTTAACTTTGACTCAACTTTTAAACACAATTCACACTTTCTGAAATATGTAGTCTTCTTTTTTGGTTGTGACTGTATTTTCATGGTACTGTGCCGTGAAAGCACTGGTCTACTAAATGAGAGCAAATTAGGGTTTAGTGTCTTGATCAAAGACACTTAATTATGTGGACAGGAAAAGTAAAGGCTCAAGCCACAAAGCCCTAGACTCAAGGACAGCCTCACACTACTCTTAAGGCACAGTCACACATGCAGTAAATGATGGGATTTTCGTGCTCTGTGTGGGCAGTTGCAAGTGCTGTCAACCACACAGATTTATTTGCTATTCGGTGAAGCTGCAACTTCGCAATTGTGAACACAACCCTCACTCACAATCTGACTACATTAACTCACAATAACGAATTATGGCAATAGTGAATTTGTTGAAACAGCTGACATATTGCAGAACATGATGTAGAATAGAGTAACACCTTGAGCAATGAAATAAATCAGACTCCACTTCATGACAAAATCATTTTTCTCTTGTATAAATTAAAATATTACTGTTGACAAACTCATCAGGTGACTCCATAACCATGAATTAAGGATTTTTTTAAGAATAGTCTCCACTGTGTTCACTGAAATCAGAAATGCAGTTGTATTGAATGTACCCGTTACGTCATTTTGATGTTACAATAACAAAATTGGGAAAGAAATACAAATGTATAATACAATCCTGAACACCACTGTCATACTACAATAGTGCTCAGATAACCTCATCGCATATGTAGTTAGGATAAAACGCCCTTGGAATGACCTTGGCATTAACTTTAATCTGTTCCTTTACCAACATATTATAACAGATGTACATTTGCAAGTTATTTCAACCAAGACAGATGGAAAATCACTCCCTTCCTTCCTTGTCTCTATCATTTATTTCAACCTCACCTGATTTAACTGCAGTGCATTTCATTGCAAGCCCTATAACTTTCACTAGAGTGCTTTAATTAGGATCGGATAGGAAATGGACAAATATTGGGTGGGCTTGAGGTTGTTGAAATAAGGGCCACCTCTCTAAATCTAAACTGTGGAATTACTGTTAGAATAAAAGTATGCATTAGTTACAGCCCTACAATACACTTAAAACTAAAATTGGTTTTCTCACAGGCTGGTAGGGACATACTGTGAGACATCAAATCAAAGGAAATCAGCAGTTTAAAGTTAAATGCATTGTGATGTGCTCTGAATCAATCTTCCTTTGGGGAGAGAACAATTTAGCTCCTTTTTTAAAACAAAGTATTACGCTTCCGTAATGAGTCATTGCTCTGTGAGTTGGGAATTTTCTTTACAAGATATGAACTTTACTTGGGTAAAAAGTTTTACAGACTTGATTAGCAATATAAGACATTTCTGTTGCATCCTCACTTTGTGGTATTCTGACATAAAGGTATTGCCTAGTACAACTGCTTCTTAACTGGCAGTTATGATTATAATTGTGAATAGAGCGTATAATTGCTGTGCTGCTGTTTTCAAAATTGCCTCATCATACTCCAACGGTCACTTTGCCGTAACACAGCAACTATTAAGAGTTGTGCTCACATGCAAATAAAGGACTAAATGCACTCACGCTCACACACACTTTTGTTGCTAAATACAAAGTCTCGCTTGTTGTGTTTTAAAAGACATCCTGCTGTTCAGACCGGTGTCCAGGGCTCACATTAGTCTCCATCACTATCTCGAGACCCGCCAATCATCCTCCCCACGGTGAGACACTCCTTCGGTGTGTGTGTGTGTGTGTGCGTGTTTGAGTGTGTGTCTTGGGGTGTAGGGGGGGTTTGAGTCCCATTACAGTATTCTGATGACAATCTGTCACGTTAACGCAGCCATATGACCGTGTGTGTGGGTGTGTGCACATATGCGTGGGTTTCAAAAATCATTACTCTCAGACATCGCAGCAGACAGCATGGGAAAAACGAACAACAGCTGGAGGTGGATAGGAAGAGCAAAAAATGATTTGAAATGTAATATTGAATTGTATTGTACGTTCCTCCTGCATGCTTACGCATTCAATAATAAACTCTTATCTCTTCCTGTGGAAGATTTTTAATGTAGCAGTTTAAATAAGACTAGATGGGCTTGCATTTTTGAAATTGATTACAGTCTGTCATCGCTGTCATTGTGCACCAGACTAGACCGGCCTGTCCCAAGTGTGTTTGAGAGGGAGAATGCTTGCACATTTTTGTGTGTTTGTGTATCCATAAGTCTTAGTGTCATGAAATTGGGATTTTAATGCAAATATGTGCAGTTTTTTCAGAGATTTTTTCTTTTTTTCTTAGAAGACTAGTATATTTACCTGATTTGTTTTTTGTTTCTGTTTTTTGGTTTAGTTTAGTTTTAAAATGAATACAAATCTTAATCAAATTGGCTTCAACAATCCAGTTGGAGATTGGGGTGTGGTATGCTAGTGGCTGCTAATGTATTTTCGGACCTCTAGCCTCAAGCAGATATGAGGAGCCGGCTACAGACTTCTAAAAACTATAAATTCCCCCATGTGATGTTAATTGAAGGCAATTTAGCAGATCACAGCTCCCTGTGGAGCCACAAAAGGCTTTATGAAACTTTTTCACCACATATGCAGTAGTACTCCCCAAGACCTGTAAACACAATGTAAGTCACAATCCAAAGTTGTCAGTTCTATAACAGCATTTGCAGCAATCCCTTTCAAACCACTGTAATGCTTTTACATTGTCAGAATCGAAGACATGGGCCAAATCAAGTTTCAAATACTCCATTGTGGTACTTCAGTCAGCATAGGCGTTCACTTTTCTGAAGCCAACAAAGATCACTCACATATCTTTCTCCCCCAACACTTACACACAGATTGTGTAGTACTCGATAGGCAGAAAAAAGGACAACAAACTGGACAACAGGTATACAGTGATAGGAGTTAGGATGCTGGGAACCCCTCACATCTCGCAAACATCCCTTGTTCCTGCACCAAAAGAGAATTGGATGTACATTGAAAAGTGTTTGTTTTTGTGCTTTACTAGTGCAAAAATTCAGCATACATGTATCCTCATAATAAGTCCAACTCATAGCACCCAAAGTACTTTACCATTTGCTTTGCCTCTTTTTTTTTTCCTTGGTCCTGATTCCAGTTGTAAAAATGACTCGTTTTAAATACTGTTATTGGAAAGAACGGGCAGAGACTTGGACAGAAGGCCAATGATTATCATAATAAAAATAGAATCACACAATGGGCCCAGACTGTGATAGTCCAACATGTTAATGATGCCAACTCGTCATCGACACTGTAGTCTTTCACAGAAAAATGGTCTGGCCCCACAGATTACCATTTAAAAATGTTTATATTTCTTTAAATCCATGACAATTGTTTTGGGTGGTGCTAATCACAGGAAGCAGCGATGGGGGCTTAGCAAAATGGATATTGCAGATGTCCTACAAAGAGATGAATTACTGCTGAAATATGAGGCCAATGACAGGCCTACAACCACAGTCTTTATCAGTTGAGTCAGACTATGGGTGAAATAATCGCAATGTGTGGCCCTGCCTTAAGTCTGACTTGTTTAAAGTTTCCATTCTACAGTTCTTAGACTTTATCTTATTTATAGCTACTTACAGTAAATAAAGGCAGCGATATAATAACCCAACACTGAAACTCTCCCCAATTCTCTCATAACTTTTTTAGTCATCAGTTCAACCCAACTGTGAACGAATCCTTCAATGCAATTTCTGCATTCTCATTCCAGCAGTGTTGAATAGTTTATTCACACAGAGACGGCGCCGTCTTCACGGTTTTGAACCCAAGTATTGCACTATTCTCTTTTTTCCTACAGGGCCAGCAGAGGCTGGCTTTGTGAGGGGTGTGACACAATCTGACACTAAAGTTGTGGCTTGTTATCGTAAAGCATCAGAGTTTGGAATATGTTGCTGTATGATAATGTATGATGACCTGCTTACTCTGCAATAGAAAACGGCCTAGGAACAGCTGCGAGTGCATATTTTTTTGGCTGAATCCAAAAGAACCCTTTGCCTCCAATTTAACTAGACATTATAGGTGAAGCACAGCCTTGCTTTACATGCTGCATGTTGTGTATGGAGTGACCTATCTCAGAGGGTGCGGTGTGTTTATAGCAAAATAGAGCACAGAGGTCATATTAAAGGACTCTTTAATCCTATCATCCTACAGGCAGCTGTCCAAAAAGCTGATGCAGGAGAACATTCTCTGGTCCCTGTTGCTTTCTTTTCCTTCCTCTCACACTCCTTTGTCTTTTGTTTTTTTCCCTCCTTCCTCAAACAACCCACTCTCGTCCTCCTCTGCATTCTCAGATACCTCTAAAACCTACTTTTGACTCGCATTCTCTTTTTTTTTCTCACACACTTGCTGTGACAAGTCCTGTCTGTAAACATTCATTGTTTTCAGACAGGTCTGCGCCAGGCTATAATCACATTATCACCCAAATAAAAGCGATCTACTAAGCCTTTGTTATCAGCTGCCTGGGATATATAAGATACATGCCATTTTCACTTACAAGGGCATTATGTCACATTTCCAACCTCATGCAAACACAGCTTTTCATCAAACGATGTTAGAAAATGCTCCTCCTTGAGGCAGGAAGCCCTCACATAATCTAGAAACAACAAATCAAATATTGGGTGATACAACAAGAAGGATTTTTTTTTTTTCAATTCAAGCGGGATGCAAGCAGCCATGCTGCAGTGGATCCACTCAAATATGATTTTGCACAACGTGGGCCACCAATAACCCGGGGCTGTTTGGAACCTCTGTATAAAATGAAAGCTCTGTTTGTTCCTGTGAGGTCCCCTCAATGGAATTGTGAGCAGAGTGCAAATGATAAGGGAATAGATTTTCCCACACAAGAACGTAATGAGGACTTTCATTCCCTGAACAGCCAAATGCCAAGAATAATATTGGTGAAAGGCATGACGTGGCATCGTACAGCGAATAAAGCCCTTTGATTATCCTTGTAGATAACAGTTATTGAGTCACTGTGTTTTTTATTGTTTGTCTGAGATTATGAGAACATACTCTCGTAACACCTAGGTAATTATAATTTCAAGTCAAATAATAACAAAAAAGGTATGAGCTGTCAGGGGTATTTTTTACTGCTTTTGAAAACAGTCAACATTTGCCAAGCCTGCACATTCGCCTCAGCCACTCATGTGACGCACAATTTCTCTTTCATATGTTTTTAAAAATTTCCCACACGCACAGGAAACATAGAACCACCTTTGTTTGACTAGAAAGACAGCACAGACATCCCTATTTATCTTTTAAATGACACCTACAAGGTCCTGTTTATTTCTGCAGGGAAGAAATATCCGTTTGGAAGTCTTTTATGTCCTGCCAGTTGGAAAGAGAAAGGAGGGTGTTAAACAAATGGCCATTCGAGTGAGGCACAGCCAACAGTGGATCAAACTCTACAACATTTTTACACCCACTGAACGTCATAATGACAGGCCATATTCGGTAAGCACCACTGAATATAAAATGCTTCAGCGGCAAAAATACTTAACAAGTCGGCTGTGATGACTCCTGTCATCTGCAAAGGTTTAATGTCTAGTCATTACTTGACCAAAAAGTGCAGCAGTTCAATGGCAGAGCTAAGAGTGCTGTGTTTCCCTGCAACTTAAACATACAGTACATGTTTGTCAACTGTTTTAAAATAGAGTTCTCTGAAAGGGATTTTCAGATCTTCTCTATAAACTAAAGACAAAGATGACTCCATAATGTCTACAAAAGAGATTTGGACAACTTAACGCAATAAATTCATTCATGGAACTGAGGCAACTTCAGATTGAAAAACAGTGTTGGAAGACCACCAGTCAAGCAAAAAGGCAAACATGCTCACAATTTACTCATATCTCTAAATGTTCTTCCCTGAGGCATGATGAGATAGAGAGTCAAAGGCATTTTTCATTACAAGCACTACTGGTGGTTACATTTAGGTATGACGTACACAGTGTGGGCCTGGCATGTCCTGTGGCTATTTGGAACAACTGAGTAAAATGACAACTTTCTTTGTTTTTCCAGTTTCTCCCTGATGAATATATATATATATTGATTTGAAATCTAAATAAACTGTTCGCAAATGTGCCATTCAGTGAAAAGAGATAATTTCATATGAGCCATGATTGTTGATATTCTTGATATTACTAAAAATATTGCGTGATTGATTGATTCATAGACTTCTTTAGCTGAATTAACTAAATTGCCAGTCTTGCCACTTTGAGTAAATATCGCGATTGATTTTGTTAAAGAAAACATCAGAAACAAGCTCATTCATTGGCCTTCCCTACCAATCGGTGGCATTTGTTATGAATAGATTCATCTCTCGGAGCACATCTTTCATGCTGTTCTGCAGCACTTCCTGTTAACTTTGTGTGACTGCCTGAATTGCATTTTTCCCTTCAGAGTTACACTGACTACTGACTGCAATGTTGGATCTTGACTCTCACACTGTCTTCTGGAGGATACAGTAAGCTTGATGAGATGTGGGAACTCCCAGGTCTAATCTTTCTTGAGGATTTCAGCAGCCGATTTCATTGGAGACAGGGAAAAAAAAACGGAGCACTCAGGCCCTAAACATCTGCTCGCTTGTGGAGGATCCCAGTGCTGTAACGGTCACCTACCACCTGAGCCTTTCGTGGGTGTGTGTGTGTGTGTGTGTGTATGTCTTTGTGTTTTTTTGCGGTGTGTGTTCTTATCCATGATTGGAACACTCACCACAGCAGATCCTCTTTTTGTGCACTGCAAGTATGCAAATTGAATTGAATCTTTTTTTTTGTGATATCTCACACTGTTAGAAAAAGGGATGGAGGGAGTTGCATGTTTTGCTGGCTGGGGGATCTGATTAAAATATTTCATTAGAATTAGGATCCACTTTGTAACTTGTCTGCGAGCCAACCCCAAAACCATCCTCAAAGTAGGGAAACAGGAACTGATAAACTTTACATCTTCCCCTCCGTGCTGACTAATGAGGTTCTTGGCCCTAATTAACCCAGTTATCTTCCCTCCTACAACTGTCAACAATACCTCTCGTACCATCGCCACGGGTAAAACACAGCCTTTGTGAAATTAGAATATGACTGCCAGTTGCACTCATCCGGCTGTCTTACAAGCACATCCAAAGGATGAGCTCCCGTGGTGTCCTAGGAAGATGACATCAAAGACAAAAACGTCACTGTGTAAGCGCTTACATGAACAATCATGAACATACAGATATACAGATCTACAATCATGCATAAATAAGCGTCAGACATAAATACTCAAAGCAACAGGACATGAACCACAACACTAGGTTGCTGTTGGAATCAAATTAAAGAGTGATTACAGTGTTGGTGTGTGAGTGTTTTTTCTTTTTGCGTTCTTTTCGCAAACTGTTGTGTAGGTGTTGAATTTTCTTTTCAGCATTGTGGCGATGTCATTGATCTTATCAGATGATGTAAGGTTCTGAAAAGAAAAGAAAAAAAAAACACTTTCTTTCAACCACCCTAGACCTATTTCTTAACTATGTTCTTCAAGTCTAAATTGAGATTTAGTAAGTGGACACTCTGAAGCATAATTTCATGCACATTAACTCAGTCTTTTTAGTAATTCCTTCATTTATCACTGTATATTCAGATTTAAACTATGATGATTTACATTTTGTCTGCAATAATCCTTATCTCTTGTAATCCCCTTTGTATGTAAATGAGTTTTAGTGAAGCCAGGGAAAAGAAAAACAACTTATTTGCATTTCTTATTACATTACCTGCTGTTATAATGACGTAGACTACTGTATATGGAGATACTGTGAATGTATAACATATTTTCAATGGGAAGACAAGACAAACTGCAGCTTTCCTAAAACTTCCTCTTTGTCTGAAGTCAACCTGATCTGATGGGAAGGTGTATAAATATAACGTAATTTTTGCCTGTCATTTTTAAGCATTTTTGGCTTTTCGAAGTCATGGCTGGGAACAGTAATGTTTAGGCAACAAAACTACAGTTACAGACACTGCAACAAAACCACTTGGTTAGGTTTAGGTATAAGCATCATGGGCATTGGGCTTAAAATAAAGTAAGCTAAGGAAAATATGTAAGGAAAATTGCAGAAAAACATGTCCCAACTGTCACTAAAAAACAAAAACAACACTGTCAGCATGAACATCGGTCTTGAACATCGATTTTCTGGTTGCAAGTCCTGTGTTTGTTTGACCTTACCTCCCATGAACCATAAGTAGTCTGTCTATGTGACATGATCAGAGCGTAGCATATTCACACGGATCCGTTTACATTGCAGTAAATTCACACTACATGGCATACAAATGACACGCAAAAAGCAGGAAAGGCATATTTACTGCACGCAAAATGACTTTAAAAAATTGTCATGTCATTCGTATGCCAACAGGTGAGAGTGGACTGAGTCCCATGGACCCCACTGCTACATGCTTAAAACTATTATGAAAATAATTGCAAAATGAACTACATTTTCAGCTTTAAATATTTCTTTAATCTGACCCTATATAAACCCAGTAGGTAACAACTAAATGAAGGGTTAAACATTCTCTTTGCTACAAGCTTGGCTTGCACTTTCTTAAAGAGACTGTCCTCCAAGAAGAATGACAGCATCGTTTCATCAACTGACCCAGAAAGACATGCGTTTACATTTAAGTAACTAAAAGCCCTTCTAGCAGCTGTAGTACTGTAGTTTAATAAGTATAATGTTGTAATTAGATCACAATTCATGTGTCTCGTGTTAAATTGTGTATTCATCAGCAGTTTGTTTGCCAAATGTCATCCTCAGACAAAGAAATGCACACGTCTTTTATCTTACATGGTGACCTGTCTGATATTATAGGTCCCAGAGAGCTCTAACTTCACGTTACAACTCTAATGAACAAATTGTTAAAAAAAAAAAAAGATGTCAAAATAGAATAATTGGGGACTTGGGAGGGATAGTACTGCATATAAAAGTACTGGCAACATCAATCACTGTTATAGAGCATATAAAAATCTATTGGATCAAACTTTTTTTTACAGCTGGAGTCTTTTTGACCCCTAAATCGAGTAATTTCATGTAGCTGGATTTTGAAACATGTCATCAGTCATCCAGTCCTGAATGTCAGATTTTTCTCCATATGAGCAGCTGATCAACAGGGCATTTGGATAGCAGATAAACCAGTAAGTGTTAGTGCCACAAATGTGCTGTGGGACTTTACAGTGATACAGATAGTTACGATGTGTATCATTCTATTTAGGATACATAAGCATACGTCACATCAGAAACCTTATCTTTGTAATATCCCATTTAATCTTTATTAGGCTATTTAAAAAATAGCACGGCGGCTTATTAAAGCGAATGAATACAGCAGACATCGTCTAGGCCAGCATGGAAACAGATCAGGCCAACACATCCTTCATCTCACAGAAGCAAGATAGAAATTTGGCTGGAGGAAGAAGCAATAAAATGGCAACAAACACGGCAAACCCTCCAGTTTTTAATCCAGTGACAATTAATTTGGGGAGACGGGTAGCGATGAGCCCGGTGACCTCACACACTGTGTGTACATGTGTAGCTTTTAACAAGTTCCAATTAAGTGTGCAATTTGTAATCTGCAAGAATATTTTAGTAATTCATTTTAAACTATTTTACATAAAAAAATAAAAAGTTGAAAGTTAACAGGGGAAAAGTCACCTTAATAATTGCTACCTAGACTGTAAACTTCTAACTTGCCCTTTTTTATATGGCTGCGTATAACTGAGTGTGCAAGAACTTACAGAGAGTGAGTCTTCTATAGAGAATAAAACACACATAAACTTCTTCTGCTGGTGGCCTTGTACAAACGGGGACAAAGGTTGCGCTTAAATTAAAAGGAATGGTTTCCCCTCACACTTTTCTTTCTGGTTTTTGCTGTTTTTATTTTTCTTGTGTCTTCTACTGCTACACCGGCTTCTTGCATGTACACAAATCAAGCAAATGAGACATACCTTTATACTATTCTCATGTCACTTCTTTTTGCTATAGCAAAGGTAGACGAGAAGATCATGAAGAGCATGACATGTAATCAAACTGTAGTTTTCATGTCATCTTGTTTGAAGCACAACTTTTTGCACTTTTTGTGTGAGGACTGGGATATGAAACTAATTTTCCACAATAACAATACATTAATTAAATTAATCCCATTAAGATATTTTTTTTATTTGCTTCCCTGTAACTCTAAAACACCAAACAAACAGCGGAGTCCAGTTTCAATATCACAATTTGATCATTATGGTCTGATAACATTTGGAAAGTCTAGATGAGCCAAACTATTTCATTATTTTGATCCCCAGTCAAGCTAGCATAGGGCTAAAACGGTAGTTGACAGTATCCCCTTTTTTGTCTCATTTTAGTCCAGCTCTGGCAGAAGTCTGCGATGCACATGCTCAAATGGAGTGTGCAGAAGTGAGATGGGCAACAAGAAGTGTAATTTATATATTTTTATATATATATATATACACATATACATATATATGCACTGTACATATTGAATCATCTCTCAATAATGATAAATAATGGAATATTATGTACCATAATTAACTTGCTGGTTTATTTAATAATAATAATAATCTTAAAACTGCAACTTGAGCAAACCTATAATAATTTTATATATATTGATAACTATATCAATGCAAAAAAAACATATTATGACAATATTTTGTCTATATTGACCAAATCTCTAGAGGAAATACAAAATTAACCTTTTTTCTAAAAAAAAAAAAAAAAAAGGAAATGTAATCTGTTTTCTATTGTTCTTACCACTTGAACCAACTGATCTCCGAATTTTCATGTTGAAAATACAACCACAGAAGAACCTTTCGAAGGCAGCTAAATATGATTGGTTGGACAATAATTTGCTCTAAATCAGGGATGAGTTATTTCAGGCATATTTATACGGTGAGTCATTTCATTTCATGTCTCTTTGTTTTTGTCCCTGGTTGAATGCCTGACGCTTCCCTGCTTCCGTGAGCAGTCTGCACTTGATTTGGAAAAAAAAAAAATATATATATATATATATGGTATTTCTTTTTGTGACTTACTGAAAATGGACTGTAAGAGCAGTGTCGTGTCTGTCCATTAGCTTTAGAGTGTGTGCTTTTACAGAATATTTTCGGACTCAACATTTAATTACCAGTTGTCTCTGAGAGAGATTTTGGTTTAATACCACCGTTGCTCTTAATCTGAGAGATTCTATTTTAACGCTCTTGTCAGTCTCAAATCCCTCAATAAGACATCCCCCCCCCACACTTTTTAAGATTTTATCCTCTTTTGATTTATTCTCGTCGTCTCATCTCTCCTACTATTTTATTCTCTCCCTCCAAACGCTCTTCTCCATAAATTTAGATTGAAGTCAAACTCGTTGGTTTGCTCATTATCATAAAATAATGGGCTGTGGATATTGAGGAGATCCTGGCAAAACTTGATCCCGAAAATACCACCAAAAAATCTGCAAAGTCAATCATTTTCTCCTTTTCATACTTATTCCTTTCTTCCCTCTTTTCTTTCAACCCCTTATCTTCTCATTTCAGACTTTACTTTTACCTCTCTCTTCCAACTCCCATTTCCCAGCAAAAATATGTGATGATCAAATATACTGCTGTGGTATTTCAAACAGCGAGGGCCCTCATTTATTAAGTCCAACACTTGCTTTCCACCAACCCCCTACCCAAAGCTAAGCAATGGAGAACCATTTTGCATCAAACTGAAACTGCGCAGTCTTTTCATTCCCTTGTGATGTGTTTACAGTGGCTGTGAGAGGGGGGGGGGGGGGGTGGCAGATTTCCATTCGTTCCATCCCTCCTCTCCCATTCTCTCCTCAGCCATCACACCTACGGATGATGCCTCATTCAGTCCTATCAGGCACCCAACACTAAACTGTAAGAACAAGGAGCCTTCGCAGGCTTATAATTCCTCCTGTTGGCATTAGTTTAAAAGCCTATAGGTGGCTCTCTGCTCACAGCTGCTGTATAAAGGTTTTTTTCAAGCTCAATTTGTCCCTCATCTCAAGTATATGCCCATCACGGCAGCTGGTCTTATCATCAACACCATGACAAACACGTATACAAGTAGACACACAAACACCCAGCCTGGCTGGACAACCTAACAATGAGTAAATGTGTTGTATTTGTTGAGCTGGTTACTTTTTTGTCGGGCAGGTGAGCAATACAAGGAGAGAAATCTCTCTTTTCATGGGAGGAGACAGTGTGCCTTTCAGGCCTAGACACGGTCGGGTTCACCAGTCTCCCAGGATAGATGAGGACACTGCTGAACAGTGGCCCTGTTGTGGCCCTATAAAAAGTCAGAGGCTTTGGCACTTCTGCCTTACACTGGCAAGTGGCAATGAGAATTAAGGCAGTGATTCAATGTTTTTTTTTCCCCCACAATAAAGCTAAGCCACAAAACCTGCCACTGCAGTGGGATAGTCACTCTGAAATACTGGTTTAGTACAGAGTTGAATTTAAAATACTACAAATAAACACCTGTGCAAACCTGGCCTTGGACCGGTATGATTGCTATTAAAAATGTTATTTGTTTTGTTCTAGGGCATTTGGCTCATTATCAGAGCCTCCACTGACGATCCCACGAGGCTGCCCTGACTCATGTGCCTTCTTTAAGGGGGATGCTTGAGGGTGAAATGTATAATTATGAAATCAGTTAGACTTGTCTTTCTTTTCTTTTTTTTTTTCCAGGCAGAGAGTGAGCTGGGTTTTCTGCATCGCCGGTGCTTGGCAATCCCTGCTCCGTGCACACATCAGTGTTAGAGATCTGATCCTCTACAGGCGAGAATGCCAATACACCCTAAGGAATATAGATTAGATATGTTTGCTGGAGAGAGGGAGGCAGTGTTAGTAAGGGGGGGGGAGATGGGTCTGATAGTGCTCATGTATATAGTGGCAAGGCATGAAAAGCAATATTCTGTAAGCTTTCCTGAAAGCGGCGGTTGATTGTGTGTGTGTGTGTGTGTGTGTGTGTGTGTGTGTGTGTGTGTGTGTGTGTGTGTGTGTGTTTGCATACATATGCAGGTGTGAGTCTATATTTATGTTTCTCCACATGTGTGTGTGTGTGTGTTTGCATACATATGCAGGTGTGAGTCTATATTTATGTTTCTCCACATGAGTGTTTGAGTGTGTATGTGTGTGTGTGTGTGTGTGTGTGTGTGTGTGTGTGTGTGTGTGTGTGTGTGTGTGTGTGTTTGCATACATATGCAGGTGTGAGTCTATATTCATGTTTCTCCACATGAGTGTGTGTGTTTGTGTGTGTTTGCATACATATGCAGGTGTGAGTCTGTATTCATGTTTCTCCACATGAGTGTTTGTGTGTGTGTGTGTGTGTGTGTGTGTGTGTGTGTGTGTGTGTGTGTGTGTGTGTGTGTTTTTTGTGTGAGAGTTTGTGCTTGCATTGTGGTCAGACAGTCACACAGTCGCAGCACAGCAGATGTAAGAGTGCTATCCAGGTCAAATACACTGCTGGCATGTTGTTATTTTCCAGAAAAAAAAACAAAAGGGAAAAAAAAAAAAAACACATTAGCAGAAAATATCCACAGGTAGGCTGTTTCGATTTTTGGTAATTCTACATTATATCCACACATCCAAACTCGACAAAAAAAAAAAAAAATGAATGTATACATAATTTCAAGAACTCACCGCGGTTTGGAACAGCAGATAAAGTTTAACTCAGTATTTTCCATTCTCTTGCTGAATCTCGGTGGCTCTCAACTCCCGATATCGTAAACTCATTTCACAGTTTGTCAGGGTTGAGAAGCAACTCCACGCAGAACATTAATGAAAGAAAAACACACACAGCACTCCCAAAGACCACAGAAGTACACAATCAGGGATCCGAAAAGACGTATAAGTGATCGGCGAGGAAGGCTGCTCCGGACCAATCCGTCGCACGGTTCTACACCAGTGAGAAACTTTGACTTTCGCTTTGGGGGTGAAAAGTCGGTTTATCCCAGAGTAATTCAGTTCCTAGAAGCAGAGGCTTTGACCTTTTCTGTGGATAATGACTTAACGAAATGAAATCATCCAGCAGGACATGTAGTCAAGAGGAGACACGAGTGGAGGAGGAGGATGAGGAGGAGGAGGAGGAGGAGGAGGAGGAGCGACTGAAGGAGCGCAGAGGGGCCGTCGATTAGGAGATTAAAAAAAAAAAAAAAAAAAAAAAAAAAAAAAAAAAAAAAAGACGCGTTTGCGCATTTAGTTTCAGCCAGAAAACCGGCTGGGGTCCAGCGTCGGACGGATCCGACTGAATGCTGGCTATACCGGGACGCGGAGACAGCTCGCCCCCACGATGGTGGTTAAATATCCCCGTTATGAATTCTTACTTGACCCGCCTACTCCGCGCATCGCTGTGTGGAGGATCGCAGTGAGCCAGATCCTTGGGAGGCACTGTAGGTATAGGACGCCCAGCACAGCAAAATAGCGGCGGGGGCATGGGCGCTTTGAGCTCTATCCCCCCCCCCTCCCTCCCCCTCCCTCCCCCTGTGCCCCTCTCTCACTAAGTCACATGTTTAAGACACAAGTAACCCTCTGTAATAACTGCCAAAAGCAGCGTGGACTAAGGTAGGCGACGTGGCGAGAATGATAACAAGCGTTTTGTTAACAGTCTCCCCTTCTCTCCTCGTCACTTTAAATGGGGGGGGAAAAAGCACTGGTGTGAACTAAACGGAATGACATGTCATGCCATTAACTCCGAGCCCTAATATAGTTCTGTTAATGTCGGTAGTTATTTATGAAGGGGCGCAATGGGGAGTAATTGAATATCCCCATAATTGCTTGGCTGGTCCAGTCCAAGAAGGAAAAAAAAAAAAAAGCGCCTCCGGAGAGGACGTCAACATTTAAGTCCTTATCTGTCTGAGCTGTCACATTATAGTAAGAGGAGAGCGAAGGTGTTAAGCATAATGTCTAATCCTCTTTGGTTTGTTGAGCATGCCCATGCATGCACCGTGAGTCATTAAGTGACACCGCAAAAGGCAGCTCTGCAGGAGAGACTATGGCCACTGAGTGAATGAATACATGCTGGCATTTTCGTAATGACTATGACAGCACACATTACAGTAACAGGGATCAGCATTGTTAAACTGCATGCTAAGGTTCCCTGATTTCATTTCAGTTTGCTGTGATCAAAAACCAGCACCAGAGCGTGTAGGATTTGAACTGGTCGGGAAAGCAAAGATTCTTTTGTCTTGAGTTATACAATTCAAATCCCTTAGTGATACGGACACTCTTCATTCACTTTAAGCCCATGACGTCTTAAAAGTGAATCCCTGAATAGTTAGAGAGAACAATACATATCAAAGTGCTGTATTTGTTGCAGCTAGTGTTTTCATGTGACTGAAGCATGTTGTGAATACTGATGAACACATGCGCATGCATCTAAGGTTAGGTGCTTCATCATATACAGTACAATGTGGGTGGTGTCCATGGGTCATTTGTTAGCTCGTGATTCTGCTGGGGCTAGAGAATAGAAACTCATTCTACCCAGAAACAGCAGAAATTAATCTGTGAAAGCAATCAGGTCTTGGAATTCTACAGGCGCCGCAGCCTCAGTGTGGTGCTAATTAACCCAGTTCCCCATGTATTTCAGTGTCCATTTAGTATGCTGTGATGTGCTGTAGCTGTCCGTGGTACTGAAGTTGATTTATGTCGTGTCCCAGCAGAAATTTCTGCCATATTCGTTGTGTCACAGACTCTGTTCTATATTCCTACTGTCAATTCCGATCAGGACGTTGCCTCAAAAAGTGACAACTTGTAAGAAAAATGTCATTAATTTAGCCATGTCCTTAAGTGCATTCACCCATCTGTGTGCTACGTTAGAAACACGTTAGCGTTGTTCCCATCCCAATCCATTTGTCATTCATACTAAACCTTTCCAGCTCTGTGGTTGTTGTTGTGGATGATAAGCTTGTGGGTGGGGGGTGCTGTCCATGGTGCTGAATCACCAGCCTCACATAGTTTGGAGCCCGTGGGATCATTGAAGTTTATTTTTTTTTTGGATAAAAACTATTTAAATAAGAGATTCAGAGTATTTATATAAGTAGAACCCTTCCAAGAGTGCTCTCCTTACATAACAGCAAACAAAACTGAATTACTTACCACTTTGGATGATTGTGTTTTGTTTGAAAAATAAACACTTCAATAGAACCAACATTTCACCCAAAAAAATAAAAAAAATAAAAAGTATATATTTCTTATTTCTCAAAAGGGCTCCTTGTCGATGTCACATCCTTCTTGGCCACAAACCGTTTAGTACTGTAATTCCATTAATTTGGCTATCAACCATTAATGACTCCCATTAGCATATTAATGAGTGATGTTCATGAAATGGATCTCCATCATGTCTGGTGGAACTGGAGCAACCCAACGGATTTGCAGCTCCAGTGTCTGTGATGAGCAAGGCTGTGTAACTAATTTACACCTTAAGCATAGTCTCGTTAGAGGACCTGAGTGTGTCTGGAGAGCATCACATTCATGTAAAGCTCTGTGACTGTCTTAACGGCTGCAGAATGTGTTCCCCCAATAGGGAGAGGGGGGGTCATGTGGAACATTTGGCGCTTTTTGACTATTTCTTAGTTTTGAATTTTCTAATGCCAGCATTCTGTTCAAAAGGGAGTTCACGTCCACGTCAGAGATGAGTCAGTCCTGAATCAGGGATATAACCTTTTTTTTTGTGGTTTTGGTGGTTCACCAGCTCAACAAGCTTGCTTGCTTGTTTGATTTTACATTTTATACAATAGAGACTTGAATGCACAACAGGATTTGCATGCTCTCCCCATTCTGTGCCACATCTTAGTCGATCTTACTGTAGCAGAAGACAGTCAGGCTCCTGCAAACTCTTAAGGCAATTCCTCCACAGTCGTACACAAGCTGAACCCCCCCTATAATTTGACCTTAGCCATCTCAAATATCCCTCCGGCAGCCATGGAGGACAGTTGATTCAGATAACTCCATTCCACTGGGCCTGTGAAATGAATTTAGGTCTGTTCAACTAAGGGCCCATTCATTTTGCCTCCATTTCCCCATCTATCATTTCTCCAGAATACCAAACAGACCAGCAGTTATCTATTCTATATTTAAAACAGCTAGGATTATTTGGTTCAGGGGATGAATATACCTCATACTTCATACAGATTACCCCAAGCTATCTTGTGTTACCTTCTATCTATTGCTGCACTACAGATTCAGTATTAGAATATAAGCCAGCGCCGGCAGTATCATACCCTGTTTATTATGGAGTATGCTTATCACTGCATACCCAGGACAAAAGGTTCATGAACATAAGAACTTTTAAACTGCTCAGAGGAGAATATTCAACTTTTGTCTCATCACACAGAAAATTCAGTTTCTTCCCCTCTTGACTTTTTAAGGAAACTAGTAGCAATCATCATTTTTTACCCTTTGTTGAACACAGCAAAATCTCAAGAATAGCCCATTGAAAAAGACTTAATGGTACTCAGGGTTAATGTTTTCATCTACCGGAACCTCTCATAATATCATAATCAGTTCCCAAATGCCCGCTACTGTTGTACTTATTATACCATAAACAACCCTTTGTGTAATAGCCAATATGAGGCTTACTGATGACCCTGATGAGAAGAGGAATTAAGTTGATACCAGAGGCAGCGTTACAAAAAGGTGAGATAACCTTGTTTTTGGCTGAAAGGAACAACAGTAAGGCTGTGATAGTAATCAGTGTTTTCATTCACGATATTTATCATGGTTTGACAGCTTCAGTACTTAGCAGTGTGGCTGCTAATTCAGTGGGATTGCAGGACTGATAAAACAATGTGGATAAAACCGTGGAGGGGGATGAGAAAGGTAAGCCGCTTTGTTTACCCTTGAGTAAACAGAGATCACATTCGCAATCTCACACAGCCATTCTTTACGGCCATATATGATGCTAAAGAACTGCAAGTTTGGAGTGCTTTAGTGAAGTTTGGAGTCATCACTCTAAATTGTATTTTGTTATTGCAGCTAGAGAAGTAAACTCATGACCAAGATTTTTTTTTGGCACAAATCCTTGGACAGGCTAAAAAAAAAAAAAAAAAAAAAAAAAAGTTAAACATCAACTTCAGTCCCTCAGGTTAGGCACTGAACTTACAACCACCCCTGCTAAGCTGTATATTGGCCAGCGAAACAGAGCTGTAATCCACATTTGACAAAGAATTCCCACTGCAACAACTCTCTTGGTGTTGCTGTAATGTATTCTTTTTTTAAAACATCTTTAGTATAAATGTTTAAAACTTTAAAAAGACAGGCATTTTTTTAAAATTATAAGTAGAATCTGCAGCCCAGCTTTCTTTGCCTTCTTTGTAGTTATACATTTCAGCAGTGCAGACATTATCAGTAAGTTCTCTCTGACTGGAAAAAAAATGGGAATTGAGAGGCCAGATATGGATAAACCAGTGTGCTTTTATACCTAGAGTATGCTGCCATGGTGGAAGCCTATCATTGAAACCCAATGAACAGATAGCTTGGAGATTTATCAGAAATGATATAGTGTTGAGAATGAGAAGGCTATGGCTTCTCCGTTACCCATCCATCACCGATGATGTATTGCAGATAAACTACTAGGCAGCAACAAGCTCTTGCTGAGAGGCTGACCTCGTTGATGAAAGCAAAAACTCCCCCATGGCCATTTCGGCATACACAGCCTCCTCTTTTTCAACACAACAGTCAGAGCTTGTCTCTGTACGAGAGAACTCATATCAACACTATTACTTGTTGGGGGTGGTGTGCGTGCACTGCCAGAAAAGAACAAACACACAATTTGTCTCCAGACTTTGGATGGAAAGTACCCCCTACTCAACATCAAGGTGAAGTCAGAAGGCACTGGGCAACTGATGTGTCTTCAGTAGCCTGCACTTCTGACACTTTAACGCACTGCCAAACACGCTGTGGCACAAACATGTGATTATTGTTCAATTCAAACAAAATCACTGAGTTAGATTTAGGAAAAAATATCATGCATGGGCTTAAAGGAACAGTGTGTAGGATTCGGCGCCATCTAGCGGTGAGGTTGCAGATTGAACCCAACTGAAACTTCTCCCGTGTGCCATTTACAGCATAACTACGGTGACTGAACACGAAAAAACAGCAACATAAAAATGTAAATGGCCCTATCAAGAGCCATTTGTTGGAAGGGTAGCATTCATTCAGAGAATAGCAGAGCCAAGTTGGCAGGGGGGGCAGAAGAGACTTAGTTTAGAGGTGAGCATTTCAAATGAATGTACCGTGGACAGTTATTGCAGAAATAAATGCAGCAGCTCCTCAAGACCAAAAGAGGTTTACCCATGTTTCTGTTTTCCGGCCCTGGAGACCAAACCAACGGGGGCACCAAAGCAGGTTGTTTTGTCGATTCTGGGCTACTGTAGGAACCAGGCGGCAACCGTTAGTTCCGTAAAGTGAAGCCAAAGAGGAAGTGCCTTGTAGTTTGATGACCAATTATGTCTCAAGCGGTCTTCATTTTTGCACTCTAGTGGCCCTGAGAATCAGTGCCATCAGTACGTCAGGTGATTCATCTTTCAAAAAGTTCTCAAAAAACATGACCTTCACCAGCAATGTACTCGAAATAACAGTCCCCTTTAAGTAGCAATGTCCCAATTAAGTTTTCTGCACAGTCCTGATTTCAGTCCTTTAGATATCAGGTTGACCTTTATCAGCAGAAACTCAATACTATATATTTTTTGTAATATTGGGTGTTATTGTTATATTGGCTCATTTACTTTAAAGCAGGCTTTGCACAACACCTGCATTAAAGTAAATGAGCCAATTTATATATGTTTAAAGATTCTGTTAATGCCCCTGCACTAAATAAATATTGCTTATGTCACAGGTTTCCTATAAAGGGTTTCCAATAAAATTGTATAAAGTATCCTTTAGCATTTTGTATGATATGGGAGAGTAGTGGCATTCTGTATATGCTGTTGCAGGTTTGGACAGGACAGGGTCAGCATTCTTGTTTCTAACTATGAAAAAAGTATCATTTATGATAAGCTCTACAAATGATTTAATAAAATAAAATATATTATAAAATATAACAAAACAAAAACCACAATAATAAATATTGTATTTGTAGTGCAACTGTCAACATTAATATGATACATAATCAATAGTATTATCATCACAACCCTTTCTCTTGAAATACAACCAATTTACAACAGCAAAAATATTTTCTATGAAGCAATACCGAATAAACTTGTCAAATATCCACTGGCAGTGTATTGCATTTGCTTTCTTACACTATCAGCTTGCAGCAACTAAAGCATTATTTAACACTTATTTTTAATTTGTTAGGAGCTCCAGGAGGTCAACCACTAGTAATGCAGAAGTGGATTCATCACTCTGATTAGAACCATCCTTTGTGCAATTACATGCCCCTGACCAACCAATAAGAGTCAATGTTTTGATAAAACATATTTTTAGCTTTTGTATAGTTGTAAGACATGACATCAGGCCAATGTCAATCAAATAATATGACCAACAATGTGGGGTCTAGTTCTGCTTGGGTCCCCTAAAAAAAGCCATGGGCCAGCCTTAGAAATCATAGAAGAATGAGATCTCCTGTTTCTGATTTGTTGTATCCTTAGAGAGTGTTGCTACCAGTGACCTTAACTTACATCAGTATTTTATTAGGCAGGTAAAATAAATCTGTGGTATCTAGTAGCAGCACCATTTTATGATTTGGGCTGGGGAGGTGGGTTTATTAATGTTAATACATTTTTACTGCAACTGAGGATTGTTGGGAAATTGAATACATTCCTTGTGTTTTGTTTTGGTATTCCTCTTATCCAAACTTTTGCTTCAGCAAGACAAGAGTAAATGCATGACACAAAGCTGAGTGGAAGTTGTGCAGATAAATTCTCAACATGTGGTTTGCAATGGATTGAGAGTTAGAAGAAGGGACAAGTCAAGGCATGTGAAGTGACCCGGTCCACATTACCCCTGTCACTATCTGTATTTCCCAGCTTGGCCCGATAGATCCATGGGCCCTCTGCTGACAGAGATAATACAAGGGAGAGAGAAAGACTGTTTTGTGACAGCGTTCGGAAAAGCGGAGAGGAGTCTGGAAAAGCAGAGAAGGGGGGAAAGTGCATGACTCAGCAAAAGGTGTCGCCCCATTAAAATTAAATTTACAGCTGGTTTCAGACAAATCTGTAAGCTCTGTGGCAGTAGGCAGAGGTGGTTGGGTATTTGGAGGACATTACAAATTGACACCCTACTTCTCGGGACTACTGAATCATTTATTACACCTACCTCTACTTAAGCTGTCGAAGCAGTGATGGGTTTGGCACTGTGTTGTCCACAGTTAATTTATCAGGGATGAGGTGGCTGGTGCGCTGTCCGTCCAGTCGACCGTTGAATCTTCCTCTGTCATTAAAATCCCCAGCCTTTTTTTTTTATCAGCTAAGCTTAAGGAGAAGATTCCATGAATGTGCTACCCGACTTTTATATAGGTTCTGATTTGAATAATAAATATCATTATGTGCCGCAGCCCCTGCTGCTCAGGTACTTATTGTTTCTCGTTGAAGTCGTAAGAACGTCAACAGTTATAATTAAGGTGGGGTTTTAATTTGTCAGACAGTAAGGCAGATACCAAATGATTATTCTATGGAATAGCCTGAGTATGTCTCTGCTGGACACCAGGCAGGAGTATGAGTTTAATTCCATGAGCTTTAACCATTTAGCGATGAGGAGCATTTGTTATTCTAGAAAAGGGAATTTTTAAGTATCCAAAACCAGCAGTGCACAAAACCATGGATGGAACTGATGAATTTCTTCTGTGGACTATGAGCCCCGATTAAACACACAAATTAAAAGCATATCTTAAACCTGGCTTTCCCCATTGAAGTATTACTAAAACCAGCGCTTCCAACATTATGCAGAGGAATTGATTTCTTTTTTTAGACATTACCATAATACCCTCATATCTGTCGGCCCAAATTAATTACTTCAATTACAGTGGAGCTTAGCAGAATGGATTTGTATTATTTGGCCATAGAGCAAAAAGTCTCTCCTATTTTGACTGTGCCTCAGTCATGAAAACCAGACGAAAGATGCATCATTTAAGTTTACAGTGCTTAAAGATTATTTTTAGTCTTTCATCTCATTGAATGTCATGACAAAAACTTTACTGGTAATTTGGTAAATGTTATTGTTGTATTCAAAATACATGTCATATGTAAAACAACAGCTCTTGTCAACCCATGCTTTTACTTATTTTCTTCATCAGGTAATGATGTTTGGACTGTAGGTTCACATAACAGTCAATTCATTTAGTTCATAAATATCATACATCAACATCTCAAACACTTCTTGTGGCACTGTTTTCTCTAGCCAAGTGATACACTCTGCAATTATGCCAGATAATTGCTTTGCAACATCAATCTGGAGGTTCACATTATTTAAAAAATGGGAGTTTTTTCACAATTTCTTTTTTGCTGCCAAAAGTATTTTTTTTTATTATTAAAAAAAACTGAATAAAGGGCATTTTGTAATGCATCCTAATCCTCCAAGCCTCTGCGTGGGCAAAACGGTCAACATGTATTACAGAATCTCTAACTTTAAAATTAATTTCCTTTTCATTGAAATTCATATAATTCTTGTTCAGTTAATATTAATGTGTTTGAAAACACTTTCCTGGATAACTGACTCACAGCGGTTAAGTCTCTAATGTGTTGTTGTTGTTGCCAGTTATGTTGATGATTGTCACAATAAATATCTGTGGTAAATGGAGGGTAGTGGAGTGAAATGAGGTGAAAGCAACCAACAGAAGGTCAAACTTGGCTTCCCGTACTGTCCTTGCATGTCAATGAAAACATCATAATTATTTTCTAAATATTTATTTAAATCTTTAAACTGTAATCATTTTCTAATGGGTTTATCTAGTAACCCATGTCACACTTTTTTTCACATTGCTGTTCAATACACTGCTTTCATAATATTGATTACATTCTGAAAATATCACAGTTATGCTCACTTCTTTTACTCGAAATAAACACTACAGCTGCTGAAAGACTTAGTAACCTTCACATGTGTTACATTTAATGAACTGACTGTCAGTTAAATCCTCAGAGTACATTGAACTTGAAATAGAATATTTCTAAAATACATGGTGATAAACCTCAAAACAAGGAAATGTCAATGCTTGAAGGCTTTTTTTTGGACCATTGAACTGTTAAGTCCAAACTCAAAGTCAAAGTCAGTTTCATATTATAGCACCCTGCCTGGGATGTATCTATTCCACACTTACAGTAGATGTGTTTTTACAGAGACAATGAAACATGGCAGTTTGGCTATTTTTCAAAACAAACTTTCAGCCATCGACATGTATTTTGATTTTGAATGTTGGACATCTGCTTTTTCAGGATTTTGGAGAACGTTTACTGAGAAACAGAGCTGTCGCCAATCCCTGGCATTGTTATTGTATCCCTACTACAGACAAGAGATTTAGGGGCCATTTAGCAACAGTGATTGACAGCCATGTTAAATTACATAGAGCTTCCAGAAGAGGCTTCTTCCCTCGTGGTTGGACCGTCTGTAATTTTCCCTGAATCTGGTGCAGGCATTCCCCTGTTCCTTAGTCCTAATTTAACAGCCCTAAAACACCCCAGTGCAGTCGGTGCTGAACAAAAACCAAATGTTGACTGCCAAGTTAATTAATAGAACCCCAGCTGCCTGGTGCTCATAATGGCATACAATGCCAAGGAGAAAATATTCTGCTGTGTACATGTCTATTGTGACAATAATGCTTTAGTGTCAGGGGGACATGCCCTTGTTGGCCTTCTCATCTGCTTTGTTAATTTTGTTTACGGAGCCATTGCGTTCCAAAAAATGTTGTGATTAATTTCAGTATTGAGGCTCTTGGGGCCTCCATGTGCTGTCAGATGTGAAAAAAGTTAGTGCTTCCACACAACTATATAGTTTACCCTCAACACGTTTAGCCTACATTTTCTAAATCTAAAACATTTCACATTTTAAGGTAACTTTGGGACTACTAGATGGTGAAAACAACAATGATGTGCTTGTTTTGCCCTAATTACTTTCTTTTTTCAAACATTTCTTGATCATTTAGATAGGAAACCAGTTACAACTGTGAAGACACGAGAATGTCCTCTCAAGTAAACAACTGAATGTGATACAAAAGATAAAAGATAAAAAAAATACATTTAGAAATAAAAAAATGAAAACAGACATTAATGGACATTAACATTTTAAAAGAGACAATAAATGAAAGCCATCTTTGAGATTGTCACTGCATTTAAATATCACTCTTTATCCTTTACTTACAAAGTAGTTATAAACCATTACTCCCCCTTTTCAAATGTAATCCCTCCTCCCCTTCATCAAGAGACCCGGGTAATTGAAAGGATAGATAACAACGCGTTTCCATTTGGTGCAAAGCGTTATCTACCGTATTTTCCGCACTATAAGGCGCACTTAAAAGCCTTTAATTTTCTCAAAAAACGACAGTGCGCCTTATAATCCGGAGCGCCTTATATATGGATTAATTCTGGTTGTGCTTACTGACCTCGAAGCGATTTTGTGTGGTACACGGCGCTCTGTCAAAATGTTTTAGTACGACTTTGGTAAACTACAAAGCCGCACCGCAGCAGCATTACGGCTACCGTAGTCAGGAGCGTCAGGAGTAATACATACTGTGCTTCACCATAATATTACAGTGTGTGTGTATAAGGACCCAACATGGCTCCTGTCAAGAGACACGCTTACGACGCGGACTTCAAACTCAAGGCTGTCAGTCACGCAGGAGAACATGGGAATAGAGCAGCTGCGAGAGAATTCAACATTAATGAATCAATGGTACGGAAGTGGAGGAAGTTTGACTGACTGACTGTTTTGTTTCGCTTAATGCGCCTTATAGTCTGGTGCGCCTTATATATGAAAAAAGATCGAAAATAGACCATTCATTGACAGTGCGCCTTATAATCCAGTGCGCCCTATAGTGCGGAAAATACGGTAATCCAGTTTTGATGGAAGATAATTAAAGGTCAAATGACTGACCAAGGTAGTGCCTCCATTTGCGATGTTGTCCCCTCTGATTAAACACCATGTCATCCAGTCATTTAATTGACTTTGCTTTACATGTTGTATCTAAGAATTGGAGAGCGATATACAATTGGGGGCAAGGTCATAAATCATCTAGCCTGCCTGTAAACACTATCACAATAAAAGGGGGATTGTAGAGATCTACCAGACGCTGTTAACAAATTTATTTTGACCCGAAAAACCGTCCAGCTGCCCTCCTGCTCGGCCCGGACCCTTTTAGCAGGAGCAGTACACATGCACCTTTGCATTCTGTATCTAATTCTTTGATTTTTCATATAACTCGTGATATAAAGAGGCAGGTCAAATTGAGAAACATTGCCCTGAGTATGGTAGTTGTGGTCAGTTAATGGCCCTGAAATATGTGGTCATTTTCTCCCCGTTGGAGGCATGCATACTATTGATTCCTTTGGGGCTCCATCAATCATGGCGATAACTTCACAGTCACATAAGTTACTGAGAGCCATCGCTCAGGCCTAAGGCTGAGGGAGGACAAGACAGGAAGGGACAGAAATCTATGGGCCCTTTATCTTTCCCGGTTGTTAAAATCTTCCAGGTGTTTTGTTGCCAGCAGTCAGTGCATGATGTCATTAGAGCAAATGAATGGGCTGACATAAACACTTTCCCTCTAATTGTGCAAATTGAACTGTCTCCTGTTTATCAGTTATTGTAACATCAAAGGTCTTTTGGATGAATATGATTATGTGGAGTACCTTTATGTTCCATCAGTCCTTTTTTGGAACGTATGGGAAACACTGTGGTTGAAGACCACTACGAGACAAATTGCAGATACGCCTTTTTAATTTGCTAAAACCTCAACTAATCAATATTTTCTGTATTGCTTTTTATTCTCATGATTAATGTGCTTATTAAAGAGCAACAGTTCGGGTAAACATTCTTTTTGAGATAACAATACAACAGATGTAATAGGCTAAGCTAATTCTGAGCCTCAATTATAATCAAATCCTAATTAACAATAAATCAAATGACCATTTATAATGTGAAAGGTGTTGCTCATGCTGCATTGTTGTGGTCTTGGTTTACGGCTGACAATTACTTTCATAAACAATTAATCTTTCAGCTTTATTTTCTATTAGCTTGTTATTTTTTTGTGTATAAAATTGATTTGGTGGCTTATTGAAAAGTGATTTATAAAAAAAGGAGGCAAAGACGCACACTCCTGTCTGAATCAATGGAGCTGAGGTGGAGCAAGTTAACAGCTTTAAGTTCCTGTAAATTAGCATCAAAAACAACCTGACATGGTCCTTACACATCTCCATCGTGGTGAAGAAAGCTCATAAGCGGCTGTATTTCTTAAGGAAACTTAGAAGGCAAAATTACCATGCCAAGTTTTTGGCAACTTTTACAGAGGAGCAATAGAAAGCATTCTCAATGAAAACATTACAAACTCCCATGGGATGTGTACGGCACAGGACAGGAAGGCTCTACAGCGGGTGATTAAAACTGCCCAGAACATTATTGGCAACCATCTACTGAGCATCAGTGATATCGGTGAGAAGAGGAACCTGCGAAGAGCTAAGGGGATATTTAAAGACAAAACCCATCCCAGCCACAATCTGTTCGTAATGGCTTTTAAAAGTGGATAAAAGAGTTTCTTCAAAATGTCTGGTTGTTGCGTATATGGTTGTCAGAATGATATTCCACCGGCGGACTAAAGTTTTATAGGATTCAAGGATCACAACCATTTAAGAGCAACCGGCGGCGTCTGTGGCTGCAGGCGATTCACTGGAATGAGGACATAATAAAAAATGCTCACCCTGCTGCTTTCTGGAAAGAGATACAGAATTATAAGCTGTCGAATGAACAAATAACAACAACAACAACAACAACAACAAAATCTTTAAGCACAATATAGCTTAAAGACTTATTTCATGTTTCAGTCAGCACTCTCATCAAGCTGAGCTCTGATAAACCCAGTTAACATGTCCTGTCCAGCACCAAAGACCAGACCAAAATGAGATGCCCACAACCTTTTAACACGCATAATGTTCTGGTGGCATGTAATGTGTCAAAATACATGCCACCACCACAAAAACAATTTAGCGTTGTAGGTTAAGGCAACAAAACTAAAGTTAGGTGTATGCAACAAAAAACACCACCACAGGTTAAGGAAAAGCATCAGTGTTGGGTTTGAAATTAGTTTGTAAATTGAATAAAATATGCAAACTCGTTACAAACGAGACTTCAGAATAACTCAACATGGGACATAAACACATGTCTCGACGACTGTACTCATGGTTGAAAGTCCTGTGTTTGTTTGACCCATCCATCTCCCCCATTCATGCCCGATATTAGCAATCTTTCTCATTGTTTTTACGTCACTAGCTCTGAGCATATTCTCGTAGATGCGTTTAATTTGTGTGTCCACCATGAAAAAGTTTCACAATTGACTTCCCATTGGCATTTTCTCCATGGCTTCCATACTTGTCACCACCACGTAATGTGCTGTTAAGAGGTCTTGGTCATTTCAAGTAAGTGGAACACATAGCCAGAGAGAGCTATACCTTTGTCCTCAGTTGTTGTTTAGACCAAAGCAGATCTGAAACGAGAATAAATCTGCTTTATTCTCATCTGGTCCAAAGAAATGGAACTTGAAATATATGCTTACTTTTGACTGTGTCTGTTAGATGTATGAATAGGAAAATATTTGCTAACACATATAGCATTATACACGGTTATAATTTGTCATTGCTGTTCGAGTGTCGTTGTGGATTTAATCTCACAAGTGAACAAAAACTGTGAAATATACAAACAAGTTTGAAAATATTCCGATTGATGTCAATTTCAGAGTAGTGTAAGGACTTTGTCGCCACAACTGTTTGCTCTTGGATGATCGATAGCTTTGGATAAAGTATTTTTGATCAATAAAGAATTAAGAAACATACATTTGACATTTTATTTTCATTGCGAATTGCAGAATTTTTGTGTCATCATGTGTTTATCCTCCTAGTTTCCCCACCTTAAACCAATGGGTCACCCTGCTGCAAAGAATCACTGAGAATGTCATGAGACTGAGATTCCTTGTTGTTTTCTTTCAATTAATTGACCATTTTTCCACAGATTGATATCCACCTTGACCAAAGCACAATACTAGGAAAACAATGACCATGCTCTCTTTTTTTCATCAGCACAAAATATTGGCAAATGAAAGCTTCAGTCCTAAAATATCCACATCAATGCCCAGCCATCCAGGTTCCAACATTCTGTTTGTTTGTTTGTAAGTGCCAAAATGTTTGGGTTTGCCATAGATCAATGTAATTACTTTTTCTGACAGTAACAGGAATGTATTTGAAAGTCAATTTAACGTATTTCTGTCCGAATGACAACCTGTCGACTTTGCTGATGCAGCCTTAATTGTTCTGGTGCGGTAAATCCCTGCCATCATGTACTGCACACCGATTAAAACACAGAGATTGATTTGCAAGAAGTCTTTGACCTGGGCCTTACTCGCAAGCCTGTGAAAATGTCACTCAAACTCGCTACACTTTGAGCAAAGAAAGCGGCAAAGGCAGCAGGGTGAAATATTTATTTTAAAATGATTTTGATGGGTATACAAAAAGGGTCTGTTCTGTTCTGTTCTTTCTTTTATTGCGGCCAGCTGTGAGTAAACAAGAGGCTGATTGCTTGGCTGATGTCAAAGCTTTCCCATGGGACTGACACAAAATATATACGTAAGGCATGTCTTGAAATGCGTGTAAAGCAATAGCAGTGAGTGAGTTGCAGAGGAGTTGCACTGCACCACTTTTATATCAGATCTTGTAATGTGGAGCACACCATTAGCATCTTTATAACATCACTGCATGTCATGTTACAAGGCACGCACAGGTGATTTCAGTTCAGGCTGATTAGACCTCTGCTCAGGCTCATGTTTGGTATGAATAAGACAGAGGACACATTTAGAAAGTAATAAGATGTTACAAAAGTATTCACACAATACTTTAACTACTTCAAAAAAGTAGATGTACCCTGTTGTAAACTGGACACACTTAAATGTCTGGGTTTCCTAAACATTTCCTGTCATCTGCAGGCAAGAATTAAACTCAACAAGGATGTTTACTTGGGTTTAAATGGATAAAAAAACAAACAAAGATAAAACAGTTGTTCTTCTGTTCACTTAAGAACACAAAACACATGAGTTTACTTTTGTGACTTGATTTATCTGTCAGGCACCTGCTCCCTTTCTATATTTGTTTATTTTCATTGTATTCATGCAGTTTTTATTGCATTTAGTGCCTGGTGTCACCTATGTGTGTGGAGGCTTTAAACATAAGCACCTGTTGTTGATTGAGCCTCCGACACATACCAAGCTTTCTCTCAGCCTTTAAAATGTAAACTTAAATGTCGCACAAGAGGATCATGTCTTTGGTTGGTTCATATTTGAAAAGCAACATTATGTTTTCATTCATAAAGTTATTTTGTATTTTTCCATGGCTATTGTTATTGGTGTCAGTATTGTTGGTGTCACTGAGTCGCCTTTTTTCTGGTCTTTTTCTACAGACTTGCCATCCACTCTCATTCAAGCACCAGTTAGACTTAATCCATCAGAGCTCAAGAGAACCAAATTGTTATCTTGCCAATTACGCTACATTCTCGTTACATGCAAATGTGGCCTGAATCCCATTTGTTTGCTCTCCTGTTCAAGGATTCAAGGATAATTTATTCTCATTCTAAAACACAGGTAGTCCATTTATGCTACACCGGAAAAAAATTACAAAACAAAACAAAAACAGTAATGCCATAGTGCACTTTTTAAATTTGCGTTGGGAAGAATGAACACGTGAAACAGAATTTCTAAAGTAGTTTGAACCCAAAAATTTGATAATTCTTTTTCAATCAGATCTGGGCCACATTCATATGTGGTCCTAAATCTGTTTTTCCACGTCATACTTTCTTGAGCAGACCACTCACCAAACAGTGTCTTAACAGTCCGTTGAAACTACAGAAGAATATAAACCTTTCTCTCTCAAAAAAACTTTCCATCTCTGGAAACACAAGCGTTTTAGTATTCGCTTCTCAATCCATACTAACAGGCCTGTAAAAGTTTGAATTTTCAATTACACTGGGCATGCGTGTGCCAGTGTAAACAAGAACTATATTTGTCTACTCTGCTGTTGGTTGATTAGTTACAGCACATATAACAGAGGATTATTATTATTTTATCTTTCAAACACATTTACAAGGCTTCTTGCTCTCACATGTGAAAAAAGAACAGTTTAAAAACAAAGATTTCCTACATTATGGGTCAAGTACTTTGTTGAGCTTGCAAATTGCTTGAATAACAGCTTGTTTCCTGCGCATCTTGGCAGATTTAACTGCATATGCTAGCAAAAAAAACAGCAACACCTTTAGCACGTTATTCATGTTGAATTAATCACTGGTAGTCGCATGGTTTTCTTCAGGAAAAGCGTTACGTGACAGGGGCATGACGAATCCGGTAAGGACACATTGTGACTGATAAGACCCAATCGGGAAGTAAATGTAGGTGTCTGCGTTATCGTCATCATTTTCAAGGGTGTTTGTTTCTGCCCATAAATGTCTTTCATTTTGCACTTAAGAGCAGTAAACAAACAACAGGGAGGCAAATTGTTCGTAACATCCTGTTTTGAGTTATAACTCACTAGGACTACAGCCCTTGTGATTTGTGTCTTCCACTGCTATAAATAAATACCCTAATAGCTTACGATGCTTGAGTGTAATGAGAAGAAAAAAGCTTGGTTTGTACTCAAAATTGGATCTGGAAGTGCGGCAGTCTACTCTAAAGTTGATGGTATATTGCTGTTTTTGAGACATTTTCAGTAAAAGTACCATGGCATAGGTTATGGTTTAGCCTATATTCTGAAAATGTAATGTTGTAGCTTCCCAAGGTCTTTAGAATTGCTTCCTTTTTGCCCAATAATAAATTGGTTTTGATTCTAGTATGTTTCGAAAATCAATTTGAACAGACTTGATACGTTGTTGAGACGGACTGCGTTACCCGCCAGGTCTCAGCGAATGGCGTGTGAATGACTCAACAATTTCTCCTTTCATGTTCAATACCAACGGCATTCCTACTTGTTGCATGGTATTTCACACAATGCAGTCTGTACTGACTGTAATGTAGACACATGTGGGTGAATATGCTATGCTCAGAGCAAGTGACTTAGTATAAAAAGTGAGAGACTACTAATAGCTGGTGGGAGACCAGGTGGATGGGTCAAACAAACACAGGACTTTCAACCAGGAGACTGGTTTCGCAAATTGTTAAGTTGAGTAACGTTGGTAACGATGTAGCGTATAATGACATGCAAAAAGCCTAAAATGCATTATAATGACACATGGACTATCCTTAAAATGTCATGCAATTTATACGCCTTCCAATGAGATCAGCTTGACCAAATCAAAGAAAAACTCTTTGAATGAACCTTATACAAAGTTTGAATTTATAAAATAGTTTTCATCTTTATTCCACAATACTTAGTTTTATATTTCATATTATTAACATATATAATTGTAAGATTAAATTATTGTCTTACTTAAGGTCTAAATTTGCTGTTTAATTGCTTTGCTGAACCCATGTTGATGAGTCACAATTGTTGTATCTGTGGGGATAACAATTAAGATAACTCCAAGGCCTGAAAGGTTTGTGCTATCAAAAAAAATCAATCCCAATTAACCGGTATACAGGTTCCAAAGTCATTACAGCAATTATGGAAAATGACCACAAACAGTGAAATTGAAGGTGAATCCAGAGGCATATTGCTCCTCTAATACAGTTTGATGGTAATATAAGAATATAAATTTGCCTCCTGCTGTATTTTCAAAAGCAATCTTGCAAAAAGCTCTCTCCTCATTTGTACATTTGACTTTTAAAAAGGTATTTCTGTCATTTCCATTCAAACATACTTCCTCAATCAAACTCAGTGGATCCGCATTCATAGAGATTGAGCCCACATGAACTGTTCTAAGGCTGGTTTTGCCCCAGCAGGGGCTGTCATTAACATGGAGTCCTGCTCAGAGCCTCAAGTCTTTTAACTGTCCTTAAACTGCCCATGCAAAAATGGGAAATTAGCAAATGTCAATCATCGGCTGACACTACTATCAAGCAGGAGTCAGTTGGAGTCTGAAAGAGCCTGAGGGGGTGGTGGTGGCGTAGCGGATTGACGTTTCCTTTACATCATTGCACTCTGAATATCAACTCAGCACTTCATCCTCCTCACTGTGCTGAATTCTTGCCGATGGTGCTTCACAGCAAGTCATGTCCTCCTCTGTCACCTTGTTTGCTCAGAATGACAGCCATTGGAAATCACGTACGTGTGTAAATTAGAGAACAGCACAGTACAAAAATCTCTGGCACATTATCCTGGAGGATTTCAACCAAGTCACCTCATCCTGAACTTTATATGACCACATCGTACTCAGGACACAAAGTGAAACCATCTGAAGACATTGGGTTTGCTTAGATTAGTTTTTACCAGTTTTTTGTAGTAGATTAAACTTTCATGTCCATGAATGTTCAGTTGAGAGGACTACTTTATTTGCTGAAACAAGGAGATTTTACAGCTTTAAATTATGTCCAACCAATGCCTCATGGTTATAATTTTCTCTCACATTTGATATGTCATATTTTATTATTGTATTGTATTTAAAATGTTCTTGCTTTTCATGGTGGTTTCAGTTCTAGTTCGGGACTTGTATGTGCTTTTCTATATATAGAACACTGTGATCATTGGGACATGGCACAAAGCACAGCCAGCGGTGCTCTGGGCATAGATTCGGATTTTTGGTTATTTTATGTCCAGAGGCAAGGTGGGGACCTGTTGGACATGGGGATAAGGTGAAACACATTATCAGTGTTAGGAGCTTGATTTCAAAATCACACTTTCCTTTTATGTCTTTCCCTTTTAAAAGCTACAAAGGGATCTCTTTTTCATGATGCAAGAGAACTCTTGGCAGTACAAAACTTCCCCCCGAATAGACGACAATGTTCTTTTGATGGGGGTGCAGAATGTTGCTGTTGTGATCTTCAACAAGAGGAAGCTGTGTGTTGGATCACATAGAATGCATACTAAAATATAGAATTTTTAAAAATCTGGCAGCCTGACAAATACCATTTTGAAATAGGGACATACACCCTAATATCCAATTATAGCTGTGACATTTAACTTTAACAACTGATGGACAATGAATAACTAAATGCATCACCATTAACTTTCATGTATTTGTTACATGCAGTGGAGATTGTGCCTTGCTTCGGTTACTCATCTAATGCAGTGCAGGTGATGTTTTTACAACTGACGTGGGTGCAAACACCAGTTAAAGGTGACTGGGTAACATGAGATTTCCTGACTTACCTATTGTGACAAGAACCTTCTGAACGCTCCATTTAACAATTGGACATTGTATAATTGGCCGCAAAGGGTAGAGCACTTTGTATCCTCCAATTTCAACCATTTTTCTGCTTTTGGAGAAACCTTTAGTAGAGGACATGTCGGTCAACCTGTACTGACATATTGGGTTTTGAAATATGGACTTTAATAGATGCAGCCCTTTGAATTGAAATGCAGCACAGCATAACTGCCAAGTAGAAGTCTCCCATTGTGTTCCCACATGCAGTCCTATGCTCCCCTGTCTCAGCTGCTGCTAATTAAGGCATACCTTATTATCCCTAGTGCATTTTAGGCTGTGGATTCAATCAGTCTCTACTGAGAATAATGACACGCAATGGTAACTATGAATAAAAAAGCAAAAAGTAAATGGTCAACAATTATTTTGTTGTTATAGTTATTTTCAAAATGTTTGCTGAATTAGTGCACTAAAATATGTCATAGCATGGAATCCTTATAACATAGCAAATTAAACTACGAATAATATTGAAAAAACACTAGTCATTTTAGAAAGAAGATTTAAACCCCCAACCCCCCAAAAAAGAGACAATTCTTTGCTTGCTAGATCAGTAACAAAAACAAAAACTAAAAATGCATAGTTAAAAACTCACAGTTGCTCAATCTAGTTGATACTATTATTTTTACAACAAATACCCTTGGTACACAACAAACAGTAGATTTTAAAGCTGTTCTCCAGGATGGCAAAGGGCAGCGATCTTAGCACATGCTTCATATTGTTTCTGTTCTTGGCCAGGTGTCAGATCTGCTTCAGATTACTTTCTCCCTCTATTGATCAGAATCCTTTCACATCTGCTTCCCATCCTTTCACATCTTGTGCCCTCTCAGAACTGAGTTCCCTGGTCTCCCCATATTAGCTGGAGAGTTCCTTAGAGCCCAACAAATCTGTTATGCATCCCCATTGTTTAACAAGTTGAGTGCTGAGTTTTCCTCGTTTGCTTCCCTTCAGGTAATCCCTGCTGCAATTTTAAATGTCTACCATTACTCTGCAAACTCAAGTGGACTTTAATGAATTCTCAACCTTCAAAGGGAGCAAGTGAACTAGTACATCTTACAATGTATTCTGATATTGCTTTTCTCAGCATCATGTATGGTGTGATATACAAGTGTGCACATGTTTAGAGGGCATTCCTCAGTTGTTGTTTTTTGGCCAACGTAATGGCTATTATGATGTACTTTTAAATACTCTGTGGTCTTTGGACACTGTCCCCTCACACTGCAAGTGACCACTTATCAATAGTGCTGCATTCTACCCTATATTACCAAATGTCGAAGGGAAGTGAAGCAGGGCATGCTAAACGATTACTGAAACATCTGTTCACCAGCTTATTGGCTCAACCATCCCTGCTTTTCATCGATATTATCAAGTTGCGGAGAATCACTGCAGAGAGAACATGCGTACAGACTAATATGTGCTGTAAACGAAAGATGGTTTTCCTGAGAAAGCCAATTTATTTTGAGGCATTTTTCAAAGGAATTGTCTTTGGTTGTGCTTATCACTAGTTATAGAGAGAGCCTGAGTGGGCGTGATGGTGAATCGTCAGTGATCATTTTTTGTATTGACTAACAGGTGTTGGTGAGTGGTAGCTATGGCAACTCCTCGTGGGAAAACTAGGGAGTAATACAATGGAGGGAAAAAAAAGAAGATTGCTGCAACAAACACTGGATTTTTTTTTCCTTGACTTTCAGTCACTGTCAGTCAGATAATAAGTAAAATATCAGCACAGCTCTAGACACCAAAATTGCACTGTGCTGTGTTACTGACACATCCCCTCACAGTGACTTTCCTCTGACTTTGGCAAGTCATGTTCAGAATGACTCAACGCCACCTCCCCTCTATACGCCATCTATCAGGAAAACTGAACTCACAGTGCAACTATTTCTGGTAAATTTAGTTTTTTTAAATGTTATTCCAGCAGCAGATGTGAAGAATGGAAATAATAATAATTTGCACACCATTGCATAGTTTACTTATATTATTAGTGAAAACTGTGAAAATGTACGAAAACAGACATTTCTTGTTGCAAATATTTTGACATGCCATCGGCACAGGTGTTACTAATGGCAATAAAGATGGTTCCACAACACCAGAGGCTAAATGCAATTTAGTTACTGTGACAAACCAAAATGTCTTCAGTGCAAAAGGCCTATCTTCTAGTTTCCCTGCACATAAACATATGGCAAACACTATGAACATTAAACAAATATCTGACTTTTTTATCATTGTTCTGCTTAGATGCTTGATTATTTGGTTTGTGCATGTAGATATAGGTTTAGTAAATCAGTAAAACCACTTTTCAGATCATGGTGGATCATCACATTTTCAGTCCCAACAGGTCCAATACTGAGGCTTGGTCGGTGACCCTAAGCTTCAAACTATGATGGTTAAGGTGCCCCTCTGGCATCGGTTTTGGACGTGGCACGGACAGCTTAGTTAGGTTTATGAAAACAAGCGACTCACGTGGCTGAAGATATTAAAGAGTAACATGATTAAAAAATGACGAAAGGAGAACACAGTTATTTTGGTAAATAGTCCCGTGACTGTTTGACCAATCATCCACCCTTTCAGCCAGACCTTTGCACTTTGTACAACGTCAGTTGATCTCACCATCCAATAATGCCACATTTGGGTGTGGATTGGAGTTCAAAGCCTGGCAAGTCTCATACAGAAACTAAAGAGTGCTTCGTCAGTATCAGACGCCGGGGAACATTGACTAAGACACAGTATTTGATGAGTTGGGAGTGAGAACAGGTTGGGTGGATTGATAAACATAAGGAATGGTAACATTATTTTTTTCTTTTCATTATGACAAAAATCATTTCCTGTATAGCATACCAATGTCTTGCACAAGATACATAATGAAGGACAGTGGAAACAAGCTGTAAACACAACATTGACATGCTTTCACCTTGAGCTGATATAGCTTCCTTTTTCGCATGCAGTTGCCTATTTGCTGTACACATCCAGCAGTCATCGAGAACAAGTGTTCATTATGGGGTGGGTTTCTGTCAAATATTGACCGTCCTTTTGGCTCTGTTTTGCTCTTAGCCAACTCATGAGGGAAATATCTGACTACTGCACTCTCCACTATGTTTACCAGCTATAATTGACATTTTTACTGAAAACAGCTGCATGCTGTGAGTGAAAACGAGGATATGAGAACAGTTAGAACTCACCAAAACAGTACCGTTTGGTCTGGGAAAACCTTAAAGGGACAGGGTGTAAGTTTTAGTGTGGCAGTTTTTTCTAGAGCAGCAACAGCTTTGTTTACAAAAGTAAAGTCACTATATAAAGTCAATATCTCACTGGAAACAGCTCAGCCGGCAGAGAAGTTTAAAAATAAAAAGCTTTTGTCTGCTTGTGCGTGTTTGTCGAAACAAAGCAGCGGTGGCCGACATAATTAGGTTTCACTTTTGTTTTACTTGTTCACAGATAAATTGATAAAGTATTAACTTTTTACTCGCAGATATTTTATTGAACGTACAAGCGTAGTTGCTGTCAACTCGAGTATCTTTCAATTCAACACAAAGTACTAATAAAAAGCAACAGTAACGTTGGGGCTTACAAATACCATGACCTTTAAATATTTAGCACCAGGGCATTTAATTACCGGTTTCGGAACGCATCCCTACTTTCAGATAACGTAAAGCGTGAATAAAGACAGTGTCCGTTTTGAGCTGCTCTACAAACATAGCGGTGCAGATTGGTGGACTCCGTGGAAGAAGACCTGCTCCCTATGTCGATAAAAATGGCTTTTTCTAAGCTAAGGAAAAAATAACGATTCTTAGTTTTGTGTGAGTATACACTGATTAAAACATAGTTATGGGTATTGTTTTATGCCTATTAACCCCCCTAAATGTTACACACTGTCCCTTTAACAATGAGCTTTAGGACTAAAGCCCTGTAGAGCTAGTAATATGATTTATTGTTAATATTTTTAATAATTAACTTTTGCTGCTTTTAACATCTGTCTAGGAAAAGTTTTCACAGAGTTAGGATGCGTAATCTTGCCAGGCCACTCGAGCCCTCATTAGTTTAGCATTTTTTTCCCATAAACGCTTATGCATTAAAAAGAAGAACAGAATGCCTGGCAAGACACAAAGTGTAAGGTCTTTGCAGACAGCCATAGTGCCAATCTTAAACAATTTCAGATAGTCCTTGATTATGTCAAACTCTTGTTATAGAGTGCCAATCCCTGAGAATTAACTTCAGTTCCGGAACTCTAATCATTCTTAACCACCCTGCTGAAATGAAGGCAAGAGTGATCAATATGACTTCGACTGCTTCCATGCGGGGGTCACTCTACTTCTTATCTCCTCCTCTAACAGCATTGACAGATGAATTTAACAAGAGGGGCACTATCTGCCTTGCCAAGAATAGAACGGCTAAAATATCTGCGTCCTTGCTTGCATGGTTTCAGCAGTATTGATAAATACATCATAGTGTGTTCATTCAAAGGGAGCCAATCCTCCTCCTGCTTTTCTTCTTTGTTTTTATCACAGATTCGGTGTGATGACCTAAGGTAAGCTGCATTTTCACAAGCTGATTTGTGTGCTGTTAAATGGAAATGCTCTCAATACTGAAATGCTTTCATTCCTTCTAATCTGCTCGAGGTTAATGAGTGCTGCTACAGCTCGGTAATCAAGTTGTATGTAGTTTTTGTGGTATAGTATGTAAACAAATTGCCTAGAGCAAGATTCTTTCCTTTTTTTTACTTCACACTATACTACTTGTAAAAAATATTTGTGCTTTGTGTAACAATAATTGTTAACTTTTTGTAAACGTTACTTACACCATTAGTCATTTGAACTCTTAGATGTCTACAATCTCAAAGCTCTAACCTTAGTTTACTCCACATCCTTCTGTTTTCACGAGTTAGTTAGCATCCGTAATAAAGCCTGAGTAACACTTTTTGCAAGGACAGTCGCACAGATGTTTGGATGTTTTATAGTTTTTATACTCAGCAAACAGACACTCTCAAAATTCTCCTTTTTCTCCACCGACCCACCTCACAGAACCCCTGCAAGGGTCTGTTTATGATAATGTGAAGTCACTTTGGTCGAGCATATGGTTGTAACGATAAGCACAATATTATCTGACTTTGTCTAGTCTTGGTGACTCTCAGGACCTCAGACTGACACTCAAATACGATTGCCCATTAGAAGTGCTTGTGGACAACGTGATCTCAACCCTACTCTTTTGCTGCTTTGGCAGAGGCCCCCGGCATCAGTATAATTAAACTAACACATATTCAATGGTTATTGCAACAGCAAAACCCAAGATGAGTAAAAGCTACAATTAATATTTTAATAGCAGCAAGTCATTATTAGTTATTTCCTGCTGTTGCAAAATTATGTTTATTCAGTCACCTATTGAACTTAATTTCAATTTCATTGTATATTTCATTATAGCTTTTTAGGTATTTTATTGCATTTGTTTTTAATGCGGGTCAGGACCAATTTTATTTCAACTTTTCCGTGCATTCAACTTCAGTAAATTTCAGCCAGTCATCAATAATTAGATCACCTTCCCACTTTGAAATGAATGAGGATGTAGCAGACCCATTGCCCATGTTGTGTTCACCTCCAGCAGGAGTGTTCAAAGGAAGACCTACCTCCATGATGGATGGCAATGATAGCTGTTGCCATAGGTTTTAAAGTCTTAAGCCTGGAGAAACACAGCTTCCCTATATTACACCATGGTGGGCTGACTTTCTGCCTGTAGTTCAAGGTGAAACAGCTCTCAAATAATCTTGAGAGCCTGGTAAAAGTTCCTTACTATATTCTACATTTTATATTGTGAATTTAATGTGTTTGAGGTGCACATTTTATATTGTCTGATGTGGAAGTTGTGTTTTTTAATGGACTATTGCTGCCAAGTTAACACAGAGTAAGGTTGACATCAATAACATTGATGAAATGGATTAAATCGAATGAGAAAGATATAACCTTTAGAAATGTTCATCCCACCTAATAATTTCACTACACACATTTTGCGAATGCTCTCAGCAAATGCATTTTTCACTGGTACAATTTTATCTGTCCAGGAGATGGTTAATGTTTGTATTCATTTAATGCAATACGTATTTATTTATTTATTAGCCTTACAGGATAAGTACAAACACCTGGATGGTGACACAGTTTGTTTTCCTCAGGATTCATTAAGTGTGGTGCATAGGTTAACAAGATCCCACTGCGGGAAATGATAAAGGACACTTATTAATATCACAGCATGTGCAGGCCAAGGGAAAAGAGCGCTCACTCACTTTTTCATAGCAGTGTGCCATCCTAATTGTCAGTGTGGAGGCTTATTTACCACGTGTCCCTCAGATTCTGTGACATTTTCACATCACACTTTACCATACCTCTTGCTCTCTGAACCCATTTTTTTTATCTGTAGTCTGAAAGGGAAACATTTTGGGTGAGCTGCAATTTGTAACTTTCATTATATTCAAATTCCAGCCGAATCAATGAGCATCTAGTTTTATTGTTTCCCTTTGTTGCTCTTGATGGTCTGAAGCGAAAATATCCTTGGACAGCAAATGCATTATTGTTTATTATTGCTATTAACATAGCAAACCATTTGATACATTCAACATTTCTCAATAGACTATGGTAAGTATATCCAATAACTGTAAATATACTACGAGCTATGAGCGTTTTACTAAATTACCACTGTATTTGTTACAACCATTATGGGTTTTAGTTTTCACTGAAATTACACTGTAAGTGTAATATGACCATTGGTTCAGCAGTCAGTTTAACTTTGATTGTTGTCGTTCTGAACATATTTGAGCTTCATTTCATTTAGAAAAAAAAATATTATAAGCTACATAAATTGTGCAGAAGTGTTGCAAAAAAAAGCAGCAGGAAAAATAATGATCAGATTGTTTATGACGGAACTAGCACCATCTGGACCATCAGGTAGTGTATCACCTCATCCCATTACAAAACAATTTTTCCAGACTTTTCTATCTGAAATTAGGCCCCCTTTTTTTTAGAGATCGCTGAAAAAAATCAACCTAAAAATAATAAAGAAAACTCTGTTTTGCAAACAGTGATGAGGTGTTGACATTTTAACTAAATGGCCTGAATTTCCAGCAGTATAGATTAACTTTCCATTTTGTTAATTGGCCCCCCAAAATGACATTTTATTTCTTTTTATTTTCCTGCAGAGGTAATTAGAGTAATGAGGAACATTTCTGTTTTACAAGAACAGGGCACACAACTGTGCCAAACACTGCTGCACAGAGATGTGTTGATGGCTGAACTGAAAGCGCTGGACTGGAGGAATTTTTAGAGAAGCAAAGACCGACCGAGAGAGAAGTATAGGAGGAGAGGGTGTGGGGGGGCTGAGAAAAATAACCATTGGGAGAGGAATGTGCCATCCACAGGGGCTCCTGCTAATTGCCTCGCTCATGAGTTTGTGGGACGTGTTAGTCGGCTACTGGATCTGGATCCAGCTCTGCCGCCTCAGGGGTGTTGGCATCTCGGCTCACCAGACGACAGCTCAGTTTGACATGGATTTTTTTCTTCTCTTCCTCCCAGCCATTGCAGCTTGCATCCCCAAGAGGTTACCCCCCCCACCCCCATCAGAAGTGGCCTAGCTGTGATGGATTGGCATCCTGTGAGTGTCAAACTGCTTTATGGCTCTTTAATGAGGCGATCAGGCACAGGGAGCCTCCACTGCCACCGCCAATGTTGGTGCTTAAATAGGAAATCAAAACAGGTGAAGTTTCATTATAGCTGCTGCTGTTAGCACTCGCCTTCAGTGGCCAAACTCCTCCCACACAGAAACAAACAGACGCATATTCAGTGAGAATGTAAATTGAAGTATTTCCATATTCCTGTTTGCCCAAGGTCATATGTTTATATTCTTTAATGGACATCCACTATTCAAGGGATTTGTGGGAATGCAATTCTATATATTTTTAATAGAGTTTCTGGAATCACACTTCTATTAAAGTAATCCCAACACCTTAATATAAACTGCATTAGTATTATGCCACAATTCATATACAAGCCCTTATTGTAGGTTTGTATGTATTGCATACATTGAAGATAAAGCGACATGCAGAAAACAGATGTCTTCCCGCATTCAATATTGTATTATTTTTTAGATTACATCATTAGTGAAACACCTCATAACAGCCAGCAGAAAGCTTCATTAAATAATGATGTTGCAGCTCACAACAATCTGTTGGTTTTATTTGTTCTGCATTGGCAGAACACCAACACACACATACAGTCTGCACATGTGCGCAAAATAACAGACACACAGACACACACCTGTTATTTCTCAAAAACATACATGTCTACACACATCCAGCCTACTCTCTCTCTCTCTCACACACACACACACACACACACACACGCACACACACAAAACAGGAACAAAATGAACCCTGTTGACTAAGAAATACTCCAATTATGCATAAAAGGAGATACAGAAGCAAGCAATTATTCAAACTGTGCCAGCTGTCACAACAGTAATATGGCAGTGCATATGCTGTATTCCATCAATCAAGAGAGAGCCACATGTTTGCTTCGGCACAGAGCTGTAGTCTGGTGACTTGCGAAAAAAATCTACTCTGACAAAATTTGTCACAAAAACAGCAAAACATTGGTCTGTCTATTGAAAATGCCAAATCTAGTTTGTATCAAGTGTATAATTTTTAAACAGTAATTTGAGGGTGTTTTGTTGCCACCAAGTTGATAGCATAAACCATCTAGCATCATATAGGTGACAGTGAAGAATTGAACTGAACTGAGCATGAACTCTAAAATGCTTGTTATTATTTTTGGACACATACTGTCAACATCTCATTCCTCCAGCATAAAAATGACTGTCACAAACAATGAACTAGTTTACCCATTTTCACCTGTTTTTCACATGGTGAAGTTAATGCCAGGCAAATAAATTGTTTTGGCTGTGGGTGAACAAGAAAATTCAAGTTTCACTGTCAATCATTTAAAATAAAAATCACTTTTTGTTATGTTTTTTTCATTTTTTTCGGTTGTGGTGGCAAAGTGTCATCCTGTCTCATATTTTAGATGCATCAAGTCTTGTCATAATAATAAAAATAAACTAATAGAACTATCAAGCTCACACTCCTGTCTTGCTTGCAATAGTGGACAAAGTTTAGACTATAGACTTTACTAAAAGTAGCGATACCACACGGAAGTGAGAACTGTTAGCATCTTATCAAAGGTAAAGCACTGAATCCTCAAAGGTGGCCACTGTGTTATATTATTCCAACACAGTCTCACGGCAGTTCATGAAATACTCCCAAAATGTTGCGCTAACAAACAAAGTTTAGGGTTAGGGTGTCAGACACAGGCCCATTTCTTGAAAGTACAGTGTGTTTTCATTATGGACACATTTTTTTTTAGATAATTTAATATAGCATTACTATAGTATTTCATAAACTGTTGGGTATCTAAATGCTAAGTATATCTATTACCTTTACACGGCTCTCAACATGGAGACGCATAAATTGGTGGCTAGCAGCTAACAAACAACCGCAACAGTGCAGCAATTGACTGAGAGACATGTTACTACCGCTTAGCCGTTGTTTCAGAATAATGGACAGCATTGTTTGTTGTGTGAGTATGTGTGTGCTGTCCGCATGACTGACATGTAGCTGAGATCGATAGACATAGAGACACTGTTTCTTGACCTGCTTGATTTTTCGTGTTTGAAAATAGAACTTTCGTTCCTCATTCCATTTTTCGACATTGTAGCAATCCACAGACAGAGGGGAGAAGACAGGGCACATAGGCACAGTCAATGGGAAAGACAGAAGCAACTAGCAAACTGCTATTATATGTGCCGCGAACAGCTGTTTCTACACACTTCCCCCGGTTGATTTCAGAGAATCGTTCATAAATTTAAAAAAAAGATCTACCGCTGATGGCGCCTCATTCTTATATGAGTGTTCTGATCAATAAATGTTGGCCTATTCTTCGATTTTGAAATAGGCATGTTATTATTTTTGACTGATGAATGATGCTCTGTTTCATTACCACATTGTACCGTCATTGTGATGATTCGACCGTGAGATTGTCAATAAAAATCTGTCTCCTTTGATTGAAATGCTCAAATACTCTAAGTTTTTGTCGGGTATTGGGGGTCACCCCGAGTGCAGTGCAGAGCGGTGGCTGAGAGCTAGCTAGTGGGGCATGCTCACATGCACTAACATGCACTTAAAGGTATGCATTGCTGGAATGGCTATGTAATCACAGCACAGAGATGCTGAGATTACAGGTAGACATTACTCCATTATAACTTTACATAGCAAATGGTAGTTTGCTGCTTTATTAATGCTAATATCGTATATAAAGCCTTTAATAAATAACAAAGCATTATATTCTTAAGAACATCTTATGTTTTGTACGTAATATTACAATGTGTACAGTGACTAGTAACTATAGCTGCCTTTTGCTGTTTAATTTCTGTGTTTCTTTGCGTGTTGCCTCCAGATATCTAGCAGCATCTACAACCTCCTCAGGTGTAAAGGAAGTTTACATTTTTACCTGTTGTTGGATCATGATGAGGAAGTATTGAACCTGCGACTTGGAATCTTTGATAATGTAATGCTGAATATTGTGTGGCTTGGAGGATGGAGTGATGTCTTGGTTTCATCTGGTTACACTTATTAATTCCAATATGGCAATATGTGGTAACGTCTACAAATTAGTGGTCAAATATAATTTTTATTGCTTTTAATATGCCATAAATGTCCAGCAAATGATCATGCAGCACGCTGTGAACGATAAAGTTAATAGTCTAAAAGTTCATAACCAATATGACCTTTAGAAGATCTCTGAATTTTATACAACTTCTAGTCCACTTTATTTATCCAACATCAAGAGATATGCCACACATACAGTTCTGGGTTGTTTTTTCTTAAAGACTTTCAAAACGAAAACACCTTGTCCTACTGTCAATCTTTTTCCATTTTGTCCTGCATCTCCATTGCTCCAAGCTGATGTTCTCGTCTTCTAAAGAAATATGTGTCCCAGGAATTGCTTGCAAATGGACCAATTTCAGACTACTTCAGTCAGATGAAGGCCATTATGAGTCAAGGTAATCCAACAGTATATGTCATTGATATTAAACCTTCTGTGTATTTCTTTAACACAAACAGATCACAACAGAGTCAGCTGAGGCATACGTTCGTAATTGATGGTTTTGCTGTTATGCTTGAATCTTATAATTGCACCTCTGAGATTTATCTTTAACTGTGCCATGCTTCACTAAAGTCAGTACAGGTTTATGTTCAGTACATCAAATAGTGACTTGGCATTTTGAAAAGCATAGCTTCATTAAATCCTGACCACAGTCCTTCTCTCTCCTTAACCAAACATTTTAAGTAATGACTCCTTTTTAGCACCTATTTGTATTAATTTAATTTAATTTAAAAAAAAAAATAATAATTCTTTGCTGTCCAATTGGGAAAATGCATGGCCAAGTCCATCGCACAAGTGATTGACAGCCAGGACGTGTAGTCAAGTGATAGCAAGACCCTCTCAATGTGATTGGGATCAGAGCTAGTCCTGGTGCACCTAACTTTAAAAGGACTTCTCTTGATCCATGCTAGCTTGCTCTTAGGTTTGAATCACTGCCCCCATCTCTGAGTTCCTTCAGCTGTTCTAATGTGGGGCCCTGCTATTTTAAGGCTGTTTCATGAGTTTGATATGTAGCCACCCAATCAGAGCAAAGTAGGTAGAACTAAAGTCGGGAAGAAGAGTCTCTGCCTGTTATAGAGCCAGTGTCAACATACAAATACCATTTTAAAAATAACAGTACACGTCAAGTCGACTTAGAAAAGAGGTAAAACAAAATAGCAATTAAGTGTGATTATTAAACTAAAATGCAGCATTTGCCAGAGAAGCATTACTAGTTTCCTTTTCTTTTTTTTTTTTTTTTTTTATTAATAATAATATTATTGTATTCTCCTTGACTCACCAAATCACATACGGTACCTGTACCATTCTATTGGCTTTAATTACAGTAGTTTTGCCAAGACTGAAACCTAAAAAATGTGCTAGTGCCTAAACTCACATGCTCTCTAATGGCCATCAGTGGGTGTAAAATGACCCAATTTCTCTCTTGATTTATTACCTCAGTAAACTTGAATGGTCTCAATCACAAGTTTCATGTCTTATCCTCCAATACAGCATGACGTTTATTTTGTAAATGATGGTCCCATTTAGAGTAAAATAGACGTTTAAGCAGGGTAAGCTTCATTCAGGGCGTGGCTTCCTAGCCCAAACCCTAACCCTTTTTTATAAAGTCTATAGTTTTGCCTAAGGTGAACCACACCTTGCTATGTGCTGATGTGCTGAGTATAAAAAAGAAATATTCCTTGAAATATAAATGTTCAAACATGCTGTCATGTAAAAATATCCAAAATGAAACAGAAACCATTATCAGCATTCTGCCTGTAGATAAGGTGGCAGGAAATGTCCCCAATCCTCCCATTGAAACTGAAGTTTGGATTGGACCACTTTCAGTCGAACACTGTTTGACATGCAAAGCAAACCCATAACCTTCTTGCTTTGGAGCCATAGTGAGTCTGACACTTACTCTGTCACTCCACAGAATAGCCTCCCTAAAAAGCACAGCAAGTGGTGATTATGTAAGGTTGTAAGTTGGTTTGAAAAGAATCATATCCCTCAGCCTGGCCCTATGGAACAAATTAAATCACTCCATAAGTGGAAGCACTGTCTGTCGAGGATGGCACCTATGCACTTAAACTCATTTTAGGCTTTTTGATTGCTATTTGTCCATGCTTTAGATTCTAATCCCTCTGCATGGCCACCAGAGACTGACTGTTGGAGGCTGTGTGCAGCATTAAAAAGGTCCCCAGGACAATGATTTATCAGCACAGTGCATTTGTAAAAGCCAAAGCTGAATTAACAAACTCCTACGTTGTGTCCTCAATAGGTCAAACCATATAGGTGCACCATGTCTTCAACACAATGCATTTTTTTATTCAGTTTACTCCATATTAAGCTACCAGATTCATTACTGACAATGGAAAGACTGGTAAAAAAAATCTTTATCACTAGAGCCATTAACACTCTCAGTCATATCTTGTGGCCTTCATCAGCAGATGGACTTTGCTCAGTTATCATGGAGATGGTCCTGATGTTCTGAGTTTTTTTTTTAATACATACAGCCACATGTTATCACATAATCTGCTGATTAGGGCTACAAGATGTGTTTGAAAGCTCCCCAAAAAGTGGACTTTGAGCAACGCATCAAATTACTTCATACATTCATTTCATTATTGCTATTAAAAAACTAAATTTTAGCTCAATATCTGTTGTTGGCTATTAGTTGATAGAGGGAGCACAGTTTTTGATCAAGAAAACTGCTGCTCCCTCTATTTCAGTTTCAGTAATACAGATTATTTGTATATAAATTATCTCATCTAATAATAAAGAATGTTAATTTCTAAACCAAATGTGGACTGTTGAAATGGTTTGTTGAGTACACTTTTCATATTGCCAATGAGCAATTTGGACTAATAATTAGGTTACATTATGTCTGACATAAAGCAATTATGGCTTCACTGCAATACTTTATAGAAGTTAAAATCTGTATATTGGACAATGGCTCAGTAGTACTCTGTTATTACAGAGACGAGCCCTCCAACTTAGCGTATTTCCATCCAAAATGTCAGCTTTGATTAATCACCTCAGTGAGAGTCCTCCACCATCTCATGGATATGCCAAGACCCAGCACCACCGCACAGCACACCAGCAGACTCTCAAATAGGGCCTCATCCACCGGCAATTTCAGGAGTGAGAAATTACAGTACGGGCATCAGTACAGCGAGAGGATATTGGAAGGATGTTACTAGGGTTTCATAAAATTAAATCATTTTTGTGAAGATATGAAAGGATCTGGAAGTCTACATTGAATTAGTAAAAGTCATGGTATTTCCTCAGATTGATTGACATTTCCGGCTTCTGTGGTGTCCCAATAAATTTTTATCGTTTTTTCAATCAAATTACAAATTGAAAATCTAAATTATGAGGTTATTTTTTTTCTCACTGCTCTGCTAAAAGTGCTTTGATTGAGGAAATCTTGACAGTTGAATGATTTTATTAAGCAGAAGGAATTCTGTGCAATATTTCATACACCCCTTATAAATAGAATAAAATGATAAACAAGTGAGGCATGAAGATACTTAATCTGTCAAAGTTGTCTTTCAAAAATGATTTGTTTCCAAATTACCTGCCTTATGATTGCATTTTATTACTGATAACTGATAGGGAAACAAAGATTAAGATCACCCCATTAAGCAGCAAGTTTGCTCATTTCTGATATATTACCTAATTTTAAGATAAAGTTATTTTTATATTAATAAACTTTCCAGAAAGTTTCCCAAGAGTGTACTTTTTCAACCTGAAGAATCCAATCTATATGTCACCATTTCAAAGTTTGGTTTTAGTCTTTTTTCGGAAGGATGTATATATTGTGTGTCACAGTGAACCAGGAGGCTGTTCTGACAGATATCTGACATAGTGGACAGTTTAGGGTAATAATTTAACAGTTCACCTTTGCATTCTCTTCCAACAAAATTTGACTAACTTGAAGCTTTGCTTAGAACCTTGAAGCTTTTGTTTGTTGCACAACTGGACCTGTATGAATTGCGAGGTTGCCCCATTCCCAGATCTCGGCAGTTGCTTTTGTGAATGCAATGTCAGCTTTGCCTCATTTTGTGCTGCCTATCTGCATGTAATATGGATGTGGAATCTTTGAATAGCACTTTGTGTTGTCTGAAAACACATCTTTTACCCCTTTTCTTTGTCCCCATTTCAACTCTGCACCACGAATCAGAGCAACAGAAAACACATCAGTGTTCATATTGCCAATAAAATTAAGCCAAATATTGCCATCAAGTGAGTATCTGCCATCGCATATTGGCATGAGTGTCTGTAGACTTAAGGGGTTATTCAACGTACATATGTGCACATCTGCAGGTGATGAAATAGCTTATATTTTATCAAAGAAATTAGGACTCTAAACGAGATTCTGTCAGTTCTGAATAACATGATGTACTATCAACTCCAGAAAAATTTATATGGAGCCTCCTGCATTCTCCATGGTCATTCTCTATGGAAGTGCACTGGTACCGGTAAAAAAAAAAAAAAAAAAGCGTGGTAATCAAACCTATGTGGAATGAAGAGGGTCTTACACATTCACAGGTAATTGTAGAGCTAATTATTGTCTACTCTAACAGATGGTGCAATAGAGTAGAAGCTGATTAAGAAAATCCCCTGGCAAAGTTCCTGGATTGTTAATTTTTTTGAATTACTGAATATCTCAGCCACCCAAGTTTTGTGGATGTTAATTCACCACTTTCCCATAATAACCACTGGATGATAAAGCCATTAAAATAGATGGAGTACACAAAATTGAAACTCTAATGAAATTCCCTGGTTAACATCAGTGTGGTGGAAGCACTTAAGCATATACTGCTTAAGTGCTGAATACTTTAGATTTGTCTTAGCCTATAGTGCACTTCAAGAAATGTGTGTGCGTTTGTATTTAAATACATTTATATATATATTTGAAGAGATAGAGAGAGATAGAGAGCAAGAAAGAGAGGGAGAGAAAGAGAGAGCGAGACAGATGGGGGGGAATTAATCACCTGCCTTGTTCTGCATTAACAAAAAAAAACAATTCTTCCTTTAGCTTTATCGCATATGATGAAAGACCATTGAACACACAATCCCTTTGAGTTAGCGGTTCATTTATTTCTCTGGTATATGGCCACCTTATGTATAGCACTGAATATATATGGAAATATTTCACAGATATTTGACCTGAGCTCTGTGTGTGTGTCTGTGTGCGTGTGTGTGTGTGTATAGGCGGCACCACAGAAACAATAAACAACAGCAGAACACATGAACTTGAACAACAAAGAGTTATTTGTACATTTAGTGTTCCGTCGTGGATGTCATGATTGAAATATGAACACTTAATGAAGGCACAGCACATCATTTGAAGTCACTGCTAACTAAGGCAAATGCAGAGTTACTTTTACAGTTTGTCCATTATTTTAATCATTAAAAACATGCTTCAAGACTGACCACTATAAAAGTCAGTTGACCGCTCATTCAACACTGGGAGGTTTGGTTTGGTTTTCCCTCCCATCCGCCGCGCTGGTCTCTTTTAACCCAAAAACGCTATCTTTTCTTTACTTTAACCAAGAAGCTATGGTAACCTAATCTTAAACCTGCATTACTTGATTTCTATGACCACTTGGGGCTGCACAACAATGCTAAATTTGTCATGGCGAACATCAGACTTTACTTGCAATATGAATTTGAAATCACGTTTCTGCCCATCTGTATTTAAGTCCAATATAAATTATCCTGATGCTATTTTCGTGCTCCGCCATAACCTGAGGGAGATATTTGTCTCTGAAGCTGCTAAATGCTCCACATTGGTTGCTGGCCACATAGCCTATGCACAGCGCAGCCTTTTGCATCAGGAGGCAACAAATGGCTCAACAGGGTGATGGAGACACTGTCAGCACAGCTCTACATGGGCCATGAGCCCAAATTATTATACATCAGTCTGATTTTGTAAGTCCAGCTTTCAGACCACTTATTTTGAGTTAAGAAAACATAGACACATTTCCGCTGTATAGTACACTACTAACCATAGTTGGGTGTGCAAAGTGTCATGAAATTCAATGGGAACATTCACCTTCTTATTCACTTGCAAACCTATTTAGTTTCTAATGCCATACACATGCAGGCCCTGTTTCAGCCAGGTCTGCCTTGAAACTGAAAAGTCAATCAAGTTTTAATGAAAAACGATTTATCCCGGTTTATGTGTGTCTTTGTCTCACACATACGTTCATTAAAAGTCTGTGTTGGGGTGGATGAATGGGTCAAGCACATGACTTAAACACAGGAGAGTGGTGTTTGTATCCTGTGTGGAACCAAAAGCAATGTACTTATTTTAACCCAACAATGATCCTTTACTAAGCCCTAATGCTATGTTTCCGCCATGAGGGACACCGCATTAGGGCTACAAGTCATTATCAATGGAAGCCGGTGTCAAACTGACCCCCGACACTTGACTCGTGACACGCTACACAAAGACTCTGAGCTGGACTCAACATTATGTCAGAGCTCCAATGACTTAGCACAGCATCAACCAATCATATGATTTTATCTCACCCTGTTCCATTCCATCTAAAAGAAGAAAACAATGCTGTTAGTGAGTTCTCAGTGGTATTTAACCATATAACTACGTCAACCAGCGCTATTGCCACTGGGTTGTCTTTTTAGTGGTCCCAATGTAGCCCTACATCTCTGCAATCTCTCCAAATCTGTTGAGTAAAGTGTTATTGTGACACATAGAAATTATAGCAAAGACCCAGGCTGTAATACAGCAGACCTTTTCTTTTTTTAATAAGCAGTTGCTCAGGTGATGCTGTGATAAAACACTGTTACTGTTACATTGCAATTACCTCAAAACAATGCATCCCCAATGCCTCCATTTAGCTCTTCACTTCTTGAGCCTCCCTGATGTTAAAAATGCCTTAAGGACTTAATGGACATTGGCGGCACAGAGCTTTAAAAAGATCCATTAATGGAAATCAAAGACGCTTCGTCTCTGTCAAATGCAACACTGCTAGCTGGAACATTATAATTCTTAGGAAAATAAAACTAAATTTAAAAAAACACAAGAACTTCAGATTTCTCTTCGCTGACATGATGCATTTAGATTTTTTATTCATGTGCATCTTGTTCTCTTGAATATTAAAGTGTCTTTCAGAACATAAGACTGAGCATTGTATGTAGATAAAAGAGGGCTATCTCTTCAAAATAAGCGTGATGTTTCCATCAACTTAACACATAGAGAAATGCAAACACTAACACAATATCAGTTGATGCTGTGAGACTGTGCATTGATCTCACAGTCCCCTCTGCACTAAAAGTCCCAAAATACATCAGAAACTCTCTGAGGCCCAGATCAATCAAGCCCACCAAAGTGTCCAAATGCTTGACACATCCCCATCCAGTCCCGCTTTTACAACTCTGTTCCAACTCAGCGGCATGTAAATGTTTAAAGCCCTCACATTTTAAATATCTGCTGCACTCCCCACTGTATGATCTGAGGATGTTGTTAAACTTCTCAATTAGCTTCTAATTAAGACTCCTCTGAAGCGTCTGAGGCAGGATGGGGAAGTAGGTCAACCAAAAAGCATCACAGCCTGGTCAGACTCAGTGGATGCACCAATTAAAAAGTTTAGTTTAAGGAACCATTTCATTCTGAATGACAATAACCTCAGGGGTTGTTTCAATTGACTCATGTCAAACCAAATGAACTGGTGTGAGGGAACTGAAAATATACACACTTAAAGAGATGTGAGTAGTGGACACATTAAGAAATGCTTAAAGCACACGATTACCATTGAAGATTGATTGCTCTTGATTCAACAAGACACTGGCGTACATGCACACCATTGCACATACATGCTATATTTTGCTCTTACATGAAATCTTTATGGTACTATATATTGTATTGTGCTACTGTGTAACTTTGCAAATCTTGGTTGCATGTTCAGACAATACATTTGGATTTTCAAAAATTATTTTTATGTCAGTTGGACTGCAAAGAACTTCAAATATTCAGCCAGTGGTTGTAGATAGCTAATATTGTGTTCAAATGATTTGGAATTGATGTTCCCTTACTGTAGTGATCACTGTCAACCAGTTTTCACTCCCAATGTGTCAAATACCACATCTTGGTCAGTGCATCAGGATTGCAACTAACTTGAATGTAAACTTCCAAGCATCCTTATTACACGTTCAGAGCAACTGACTTAGTTCACAAAGGGATCAAATAAGACTTACATCTGGGAGACTGCTGTTTGTGTTGAAGAGTTTGGCACTTTGTCAGGTTAGTCCAAGACACATCATACGTTCATAACGTCATTGTTTGAAGCTTGGGAGCATTTATCAAGCTGCTCTATTTGACGCATTGGGGTGGGAATGTGTTGCCATTATCAATAATGTTCATGTTGTCTTCCTGAAGCCAATCATCCTATGAACAATACATTTAAAGAGTAACAACACACGCTAATTTATCCTATTCGTAGTAGTTTGTAGCACTTATTATATTCGTATTAGTCTGTTGCAATTATTGTTTTCGTAGTAATTTGCCTCTGCACTATACTTTTGCTCTGGTTTATGCTTTAAGATGCTTGTTTAAGAAAGGAGATGCACTTATGACTTCTGGTGACTAGTAGTTCTCTTGAATACCTATGTTGAATACACTTCCTGTAAGTCGCTTTGGATAAAAGCGTCTGCTAAATGACTGTAATGTAATGTAAATGTAATGCTAATACTGCTTGAATCCTCCCTTCCAGTGGAGTTGGTGGGCAACCATTTGTAGGAGGTGTGGCCTCATGGTTTTGTAGTCTGTGTGTCACGTTTGTGGGGACACTGTCTGACCATCACTCAGTGCAAAATGGTGGTATTCAGCAACAATTTACAATACAGTATATGTGTTGTGGGAAAAATCACATGTATTGTAAGCCCACAAGATCCGTCATCATTTGTTCAGCGCAAAAAAAAGATTGAGTTCCTCTCCACTTATTTTGAAGTCTTCATAGTTCTTTTAAAACAAATTCATCAAAATGTAATAAGGTTTTGTGTATGTTTCTTTTTTTTCAAAAGTCCAAAATAATTACCCACATTGCTACTAAAAGTATAGCAAACATATTCTACATCTGCAAAATACAAAGTCCTTTGTTTTACAGTTCAAACCCAGACCCCATCATTCAGCTTCAACGAGCATGTCCTTAAATCTGAAGGAGAACACAGCAAATACAAATCTCCTGTCTCTCATTCAACTGTTTGGTATATTCCCTCCTTTGCATTTTGACAGATCAAAAAAAAGAGAACACAATTTGAATTTTCCTCTGAGCAGCAGTGCGGCAAGTATCCACAGTTACAAGCAGTGTCTCTATGAGAAAAGTGGGATTTCTGTAATAGCGAGATGTGTACTGTCAGCCCTTGTATTGAGAATGAAAAAGCATCAATAATCATGTTTTCTATTTCTGTGGCATGTGGTGTTGTGTGTGTTGACTCTCTTCTCCAAAGAAACCCAAGAGAGAGGGACCAGAGCCGAGGGGATCTGCTGCACATTTCAGATCACACAATGTGACAGGGCAAACATCTCGCTGCAGTCTGCCCACCAAAATGCACAGCCTCGGATAACCGCGTTTAAGTGAAATGCCAAACTGTTTGATAAAGATACATTGGAGGTCAGGGTACAGTATTGCCTTCTTTTTTTCAGAGTGGATTGTATATATCAGACTATGGTATGTGTTCTGACTCTCATAAATCATTCACTACAACATTATTCTCCATGGAGACTGGCAGTGGGTGATTCAATTTCTCTAATACACACACACAATCACAAACAACTAAAAGCAGAATTGTTTGTGGTTGCTTATAACATTCAAATGTATTTCAACATGGGGTGAGGGTCAAATGTCAAGTGGATTAAGTGAATAATCGACTGGAACACAACATATGTAATAGAACTGCTGAAAGGCAGCTTTGAAAAAAAAAAAGAAAATAGAAACTTTTTCAGTATTGATTTAGCATTTTTTTCAGATTATTTGCAATACAGTCATACAAATAAAACCACTACTGCTACAACTAATCAGTCTACTATGCTGTGAAAAAGAGCCCCATGATACATCCTCAGTCCAGATGTTTTGAAGCATCTGAAAAAAGACAGCAGGTTTAATTGAGAGTGTGTTGGGGTGGTTTGTGTGTCACAGAGTGGGAGAGATCGAGAGTACCAATGACATGTTTTGTGTTGGTGTACATGGATTCAGTGTGCTGTATGTGCCCTGAAAACACACATTTGCAATTAAATAATCTACAGTTTGTATTTCTTCTACGTCTCCTCATGGTTTTGGCTATTTGCTATGGTACCACTTTACTCATCACTTTATGTCTGAGATCTGAGAATGCAGCAAGATTGCTAAAAATGTTTAGATAATCATAGAAAATGCAGATAAATTTCCATTCTCAATTAATGATTTGGTGGAAAAAATGCAGGCAGACTTTAGTCAGTTGTATTTGTCAATTAGAGTTAGCAGGCGACTGAGTTGAATATTAAACGTTGACCTAATGTTCTGGCTGCATAAGGTAATATAATTTTGCTATAAATTCTGACTGCCAAAAGTACGCAAAATTTCAATATGTCAATAGACCTTATGCACTTTTTAGATTGCTATCATGCCTAACCTATTTGGTATGTTTTAACCAAACATTTTGTTGCATAGTCCAGTTCTGGCTGTAGTGAAAGCTGTCAATCAAACCCCGATGCAGACTAACAATCGAACCACTTGAAAAAGTTGGTCTCAGCACACTTCAAGGGGACTCTTTTAGCAGGTAAGTGATTTTAGCATGATTTTAAAAGCCCAACTAATATATCCGTCTGGTGAGGATGAAGTCTGATAAGGAAGTGATCTTAAAATTGATCTGTCTGCCGTGTATAGAACATCTATATGCAAATCAACACTAATGCACCTAAGCGTGGATATTTACCTGATCAGTAAAAAGCTGTTAAAACTGCTACGTTTAAATCTGACTCTATTTCTGTGGGATCCCTGTCACACACTTTTAATGAACTTCATGAACTGACAAAGTATACAAACCCTTAATCATTACTATACAAGACACTTCATGCATGTGTCTGTGCAATTCCTGATTTTCACACCAGTCGTCTGGGAGCCTGCAAAGGGGATTTGGTACAGTCCTGTCACTATCTCCATCTGAATTTGACTAAAATGCTACTTTATTTTTTATTTTGGTGCGGACCAAATTAACCAAACTACAGGTGTAAAAACATCCTAAATTTACCAAGCACGAGTGGTTTCAATCCAAGAATATTTGTAAAGTGGGCTTCCCTGACTTGTGTGACCAATCAAATCAGCTTCTTCCTTTGCCTTTTAAAGCAACCGGCAGAAAACACCCTAGATGTTGCAAATGGGATGAGTCCACCACCTTTCATTGCTTTTCTACAAGCTATGGCAAATCACTTAGGTCGACCCTGAAAGCATTGCCGGCAGTAAGGGTCAGGCAATAAATCAAAAAAAATTGTGAACTTTGATCCAGAGGTGGTGGAAAGTCACTGTGTGGCAACCAATCACTTTTGACATTTCATTCCCTTCTATACTGTCCGTTGTTGAGCAATGGAAGCTGTATTACAGGCCTGAACATCCCAACATGTTATCATAACGTTAGTGAGAAAAATATGCAAATACTTTAACAAAAACAGTTGTCATTAATTATGTTGAACAATTAATAGGTTTCCAAAAAAAAATGGATCTTTAAAATCTTCAAAACAGCTTTTTTTTTGCTTCAAAAGTTTCCTATTAAAATATGTTTTACTCAATTAAAACCTTCAAAACCTAGACTTTGATCTCTTTCTTAATAAAAAACTTGATTGAAGATGAAAGCAGCTAATTAATTCCTGATGTGTAATTGTAAGAAATCATGAACGTTCACTTGCTAAAACATCTGACAATTTGGCTAAAATAATCCTCCACTCTCTGAAATTCAGTGATATGTATTTGTTCTATTTGATTACATTTACAACATTGCCAAAAGTGCAGTGAGTTTTATTTTTTCTTGCTTCAAGAATTTATATAAAAGTCAATTGTTCAATATAATAACCAGCCAAAATGCTGGTGAAATACTGAGAAGGATCCGTTCATGAGAGTTGCAGGTAAAGAGCAGACTGCACTTTATACAGTGCTTCTTTGAGCAAGTGCACGTCACGAGCACAAAACGTGCTAATCCTTGACACAATCCTTCACGGCACTGCTTGTTACTTACATACCCTGTACCTCACCTTTCTCCCTCCCTAGGAGCAAACAATTCCACAGTAAGCTCCAATTTGGCACAGGTAAGGGAGAGTAAAAATCAACCGGACCTGCCATCTGAGGTATGCCAACGGATTCTTTTTTTTTCAAAGACAGTTACTCAAAACGGCACCCTAACTGTATTTGCTTTGTGGTTTTTCAAATTTCTCAGGTTCATGCCAATATACAGAATCCGTCTAATCATGCACCTTTGTGTTATTAAGTTATTGTTAATAATCTTATCATTAAGCCAAACAGATACCAGTTGTGGTGCAAGCAATGGGACAGACCGATACCAGCAACATTACAACAAGTTTGATGACTGAATCTGTAGAATATTTCACAGGCATGAAAAAAGTTAATCTTTATTTTTCACAGCAACACTTGTTTCTGTTTCAAAATTAAAGCAATCTATTTAGAATCCCTTCATTTGTACACAAAGAGGCATTTATTCTGATACATCTGCAGGACAGTGTTGTGGAAAATGCACATACTTGCACCGCTCCATAAATTAATAGAGAAGGGGCTTTTAATTAAAACCTTCAAAACCTGTGCTGCTGCTGACAGAAACATGGTTGGTGTGAAACGCAGCGCTGGCAGGGAGTTTGGACCAGGCCTTGCAGGGCCAGAGCTGTTGGCTCATAATGGGGAGAATAGCTGCGAGGCCAGAGGGCCCAATTTCACTGTTGGAATTTTTTTTTTCCTTTTCATTACATCCCTACAGCAGGATGCTTCGTCAGTAAAGTTTAGCTATTTGGGGTTCCATTTTAGTTATTATTTGTCTTGAATGGGAAAATTTATCATAGGTATTTTAGAAATGTAAAAGCAAAAATTATGCAGAAGTGCTCAATTATGTTTAATTTTTGCATCTCATTTCATTGCTTAAGCTAGTGAGTTTAAACTGCTTTATGGCTGCAATTATGGTTTGTGGCAGGCAATTACATAAGCAAATTGTATGATATGTAGAGATAGTTGCTTTATTACTTAAAAATTACAAAAAGCCAAAGATTGAGAAACAATATAGTTTAAACAGCTTCATGTGTGCTATTGGCAGCACAGCAGTGGAAGATAAATGTCAACCTGCCACTGTGGGTCAGAATGTAAATGAAGTATTTGTCTCGAATGCATGAACAAAATTGAGATTTAAAACACTCAATGTTGAATAAAACAAGTAGGGAATGACAACCCTTTGTAAACAAAGACCAGCAATTTTTTATAATTTCCAAAAAACAGAGAAGTTATTATTTCCCTCAAGCTCCAGTAAACCAATGGAAAGGATCCAGCCATTGTTTCCAGCAGGAAAAATATCCTCCCAGCTGAGCAGAGAATAGGTCAGAGCCCTGAGAGAGAGATTGGATCTAAATTGCTCCAATCTTGGCGTTAGATAACAACGGAGGCCCCCCCACTGCTGCTCTGCTGCTATGCTGCACCGCTCCACATCTCCACACAATCACAGGTGCAGTAATGAGAGGGCCACAGGTTCGCTCTTCATTATTTAGTCCTTTAAAATGTTGCCCTTTTGCATGCCTCTTACCAGAATGGTCACCCCCCAAAATTGCAGCAGGACCCTCCAGAGCCTCTTAATCAGCCGCGGGTGTTGTTGAGGTTAATCTGTGTTGTTCTTAGACGATGTGAGAAGAGGGGTAGGTCCCCCCTGATCCCCTCCATGTGCTGATAGCGGCTTCCTAACAGGCAACAAACATCCCATGGCACGTCTTGTTTACGTAGCCCTGCAGTGGGACTCTGTTGGTGTACTTGTGTCATGGACACAGAGATAACCTCACTCCAATAAGGAGTTTAATTGCTTACCCCCTGTGTTGGCAGGATCAGAAGTGGGACGAGGAAAGCGCTGTGCAATCTCTCTCGTGAGGCTAACCCTATCTAAAGGCCCACTGATATGACTCCAATAAACAGCTAAATATTTACTAGAATTCTTTTTTAGGACAAAGAGATATTAACTGATTTCAGTATAAAGATGGGGAAGTTGCTAGAGGGTGTGAGGCTTTGCGGTTCATCCTCTGGACCTACCAATTTTACTGCCAGTCCTGTTTGCTATAAACGTTTTAACAGCTTTGCAGGAAGTAAAAGATGATTTGACATGATTTTTTTAAAATTTAATTCACACCCACAGCAAGAAACTAATGGAAAATGAGGAGTCACCTTGTTTCAGGGAATAGGTCATGCAGTAAATAATGTGGGTGGTGCTGATCCCGGACCAACTGCCAAGGTTTGAAACCCATTTTTAAGTTATTATTCCGACCTTTTTGGATTAAAGTACAACTATGGTTACACAGTAACATGAGAGGCCAAAAGGGAAGACAACCATAGGGAACCAACGAGGTGAACTTGGTGTATCTTTTTGCAGGTTACAACATATTTAACCTCTACTGGTTTAACTGAATGTCCAGTCAAGATGGATTCAGTTTAATCCAAAATTTACAGAGAAGTTGTGTCTAAAATGTGTCACATTAACTCTGAATTTCATTGCATTGATTTAAGTATAGCAGTGCTGTAAAGTTCAGCGGTGTAAAAAGGCAGGGATGTTCTTCTTTCTTTTTTCAGTAAATAATATGAATTATTGATATCACTGTAATTGTAATGAAACTGGATTGTACTGATATTAGTTTAATTCACATCTAATCAACCATTATTTATTTGTTTTCTTTTAAGAATAATCATCAAAACCAAAATTAACTTACATGCATTTGTAATGCATGTTTGCTGGTGCGAGTTCACTATGAGCTCATTTGTTGAATGTCATTAGCTCACCATGTTCACCTCCCCATGCAAATAGAGTGCATTAATCATGGGCTGTATTTTGCATAAAGGAACAACCAAGTGCACACTTTTGATTTTAGAACAGGGTGTGTTGGGCGATCTTTTTGGAACTATTTAAGCCTCTTTTAATCTCTGATTTAATTGATAGCGTGTCAGACATTTACAGTAGGCCTCAGGGAACCCATTTGGAAGTGTTTCTTGGAGATCAAAGCAACAAATGTGCTGTATTCTGACAAATGTATTCAGCTGTAGTTTGATACTTTTAAATGCCTTTTAAAGTAAAGCTTGAGGAACCTGAGTGGTTACAATTATTAACATCATTCTCTCATTGAAGATGGCAATTATGTCTTGTTCAATATAGTCATTCCCATTATTATATAATGACTAATTAAAGCCATTACTTCTGAAATGAACATCGCTGCATCCTAAGGGATTTTCAAAGGATAGATAGCATGAGAGTAGATTTGTCTTCCATTCTAGTTGAAATTAACATATTGCCTTTAATTACATCACTACATTGGGTCTTGGTACTCCTCTATTGCATAGAGTCTAACATAATTGCACCTGATCATATGTCCAAGACGTTTGGTAGACTTGGTATACAATGGTGTAAGTCATGTATATTTCTGGAGTTTAAGTGACTCATACTCCTCAGATAAAACCACACTTTACAGAACAGTTATGTATTTGATGTGAAGATTATTATAACAGTTGTGCCTAAAAATGTCTTAAGAACTTGAGTAATGTGGGGAAAAAGCAGTTCCAGCGGACACAAAGACAGGTTTTTGAGGATAACTTTGGAAGTTACATTATTTAGACTAATCCTTCAGAGTTGCTGCTCTTTTAAACATGAAGGGACATGTTTAAAACTATAAAGTTATACATAATTTTTACCTTTAGAACATTAAATGTTAAAGTCTAAAGACTCTTCAGCGAAGGCTAAAGTCAAGGTGAACGCGATATTAAGCCTTAATGAACCAGGTTTAATAGCTGCTATTGGCGCTGAAAACTGTGTAGCTGTTCTTGGGTGACCTAGAGGATTTGAATGTCTGAAGCATACTCATAAAGATTTCCATGGAATCAAAAGCCATTATTAGCCAGTAAATGTATTGACATTGAGTAATTACCTCTATATATCAATATTCATCTTTATTGGCAGGGCCCCCGATTCCCTTACTGGCTTTAAATTGCAAATCCTTCATACGAGTGATTCCCTGAAATTACAATACAGCTCACCCAATTTACAAAAAAGAAAAACTTACCTTCAATGTCTAAAAAAAATTATACCACTGGTTATGTTGTATATCATGCACACGATTACATTAGTTAATGGAATAGAAGTGAGCCAATCTTTTAACAACTAGATCAACCATGAAAAATGTAGTTATTGCTTATCAGTTTGACTTCAAAATCAAAGCGTCAGTGACTGACAGACATTCCTAAGTGGATTAACGGTCTGTTAGACTGTCTTGATCAACCTAACTGACTTTGTAAATGAGAACTGAGCTAGGGCAGGTAGTTTGATATAAATGTACTCTACTGAGATGTGGAGGTAAACACACTCTTCCCTTCGAGGTTGTAAACGACTGAGCCAAATAGCAGACCAGAACTCAATGATGCCTGAAAGCATTCACCCATTAAAACTTCTGCCTTTTTTTTCTATTCAGGCCATTGCCACCTGGGAAAATGACATGCTCGTAAGGAAGTGATTTAAACACCAGTGAGCGGAAGTAGAGGCTTCTTACCTCTTAACACCCAAGTGGTAGCAGGATAGTGGGAGCTGTAGTTAATGAAAAAAAAAAAATATATATATATATATATCCCATCTCCCAAACGCACTACAGAAAGTCAATCTGATTTGAACATCCCGCTACTCCACTGTGCAGCATGGTGCTATTCAATTTGGACTGTCATCATGACAGTCTATGAAATAGACAGCATTACTTAATAACCATGCAAAGACAATTTTGGCTGAATGGCTCACACCATCCCCCTTCAATTGAAAAAAAAAAGAATTCTATTATCAGTCAATAGGATATACCAACTCTTGTTTTCTGGTTTGCCCAGATTGGCTGCCACATACCCAAACAGCATTGCTGTTTACTGCAGGATAAAACTCCACACAACTGTGTTTAGCAGATCAAAAGTCAACTAGTGAAATAGTTCAGCACCTGTATCATTGCCTTGGTAAATCTGTAATCCTTGACTTGGTTGTTTTGAACACTGATGGGTAAAATCATGTTCCCTCATTTCTCATAGCAAATTGATTTAATGCGAGGATGTACAATGTAAACCGCAAGGTTTTGTATATGGTTGTATTATGTTTAGGATTTGTTAATATTTTAAAGCAGTGAGAACATGCATGTTGAACTGCTGTTTGTGTTTGTTCGTGGATGTGTATGTCACTGTTTGTATTAGTGGAGGTAGGGCAAGAGTATTGTACCAAAATCTTGCAAAACAACGGGGGTCTAACTGAATTGTTTAACAAAATATATCCCAGCATATATCTTCTCCTCATTGATCGTCTTCTCACCACCAATGGGTCGACTTGTTAGTCCTGAAGTTTGGCATGATTTGCTATTCCTACCTCCCCTGTTCATCAACGCTCTCCTTCTCTTTCTGTTTGACTTAGCAGACTCATCCTTAAGGATGTGGAGTATTGATCTGTTGTCTGATCTTTCATGGAGTGCACTCAATTCCAGGCTGATAGACTCCTGTTTTATTCCTGAGGACCAAACCAACTAACGGAAAGGGAACAGATGGTGTTTCAGTAAATGTTCCTAGCTGCAAGTGTTTGTAACAGTAAAATTAAATCCTTTTCTTACCTACACTAGTTACTGACCTCCGCGCCAGATTGCTTTAAGCCAAGTCAAACGTATATATATAATAAAATAAATTCTGTTTTGTAAAATTGTGCTTCCTCTTTTATTTGGCCCCAAGCCAATAGCTCTAGTTAGGTTTCTTGGGTATCAATTGTACATAAATTATTCCAGACAGGTGACATGCAGAAGTACCCACGACAGTCCCAGCAAAACGTAAATCCCACTCAGTTGCAGTATGACAGTGTGTGGGCCCTCCGAATTGTCTAAATGCAGATTTTGAAGAGCACTTGACTGCTTTGACATACTGATGTAAAAAGGATCCAGTGCAGTGATTATAAAACCAGCAGGAAACGCTTTATATGGATTTCTAATGCATGAAGTGTAATTTTTCAGGGTTTGATGATTCATGTAATTTGTGTTAACTGTTGTACTGCCTCTTGCTCTTTGCTCATCCAGTTCTCAATACGTTGAGGGGGCGTAACCCTGTTGAAATAGTAAGCACCCATCATTTGAGCACTACTTGCTTTTTAATTACTGTTATCATTCACAGTACAGTCTGTACTAAATTAAATATTTTTTGTTAAAACATGCATACAAATCAAAAGTCCAGGTCTTTCCAGTCAGCATCATCATGCTCACAATGACAATGTTAATAGACTGGTGGTATGCAGGTTTTGCGTGGGTAGCAGTAGCACAGTTGGTGGGGTCAGGCCCCCGTACGGACTAGCAGCAGTTTGCCTTCTAGGCACTGTAGAGGTGTCCTTAAGCAAGGCAACAAATCCCCGAATCTTCTCCCGGGCCACTGCTCTGAATGCACAATGGGTTAGATGGATTGAAATTAAGCTTCATTGTGCTTTGCTGTGTACAATTGTGTGTGATATTTAAAGTTGATTTACATTTAACATTAACACAATGTTTGCTTTGTAAACCATTTCAGTTGAGTTTGTCAGCATGATTTAAATTGCTAAGCTAAACACAAACTAACACTAGCACCTTCATGCATGTATTTGATCATAAACCTAAGTATTGGCCTATTGGGTGGAAATGGATGAAGTGTTAAGGCTCACCAAAGTTCTTCTTTAATGGCAAATTAATGTATCAAATGTCATATCGTCACCTTCCTAAAATAATGGCCTAAGTAATTTTTTGATATAAATGATTTTGTTGCCTAAATCATGTCCTCATGATGCTGGCCACCTCTGGTAAAATCGCCTACATCCTCAGTTGAACAGATCATGCGATTCTACCCCTGTAGTATAATGGCCTATGTCAAGAGTGTGACTTAGGCTGTTTTTTTTGTGTTTTCTGAAAAAAAAAATATTTTAGGAAGGTGACGATATCAATCCATCCAAGAACATAAAATGTCAAACCCATGGTGGTGCTGGAGTAAAAGTCTGAATTTCACAAAAGTCATAACAATCAATTAATCATCTGTTAACAATGAATGTTTGTACAAAATCTGGTGCCAATCCTTTTGGTTTCTGTTGCCATATTTCACAAGAAAAAACATCACAGCTGAGGCATGGTCCTTTCCAATGCAGGTACAGACTTTATACTTCTCAGCGATTAATGACAGACCAAATCATTTGATAGTGAAGATATGCTTGTCCTACCCTTCATGCAAAGCAGAGTACACAGTTGCAACAGGATATTATTTTAAAGGGAGGACTCTGTTGAGAAAGATCAACGACTGACAGACTCTGGAGGCCCTCATTAACTACTGTCCATAGGCGGAGCATTTATTAAAGTCTGGCTATATTTGATGTCATTTTAGAGATCAGACAAGATCAGATATCTAAAACCTTTTGATTTGGCTGATAGTCAAAGGAATTTGACATCTTCTGAAAGATATGACACTGGCTCTAAAAGGTCTAGGAATTGAATTAAATCCCATTTTCCACTGAAAACAATGGCTCTCCTCTGTGCAATGTCATTCTTGCACAGTGAACGTGAAACTCATTTTCTACAAGCAGCCAAGGCAAGCAGCCATTGTGGGATATTCAGGTTCTTCTTAAGAGAGATGTCCCAGCAGTAAGTAAGGTGGAATGCATGGTTTGGCTGATATCTTTATAACCTCCTTGAAAATGCTTTGCTTGTCGCTCTCGACTGGCTCTGCAATTTTAAACGTTTAATGGCTCGGCGCTATTGTTATTAATGTTGGCTATTTTCCCATCTGTAGACTTGGATCCATCGATGCGTCATGGTTCATCTTGTCTTTCATACTTGCTTTTTTCTTCTTCTTCTATAACTTCTTCTTCTTCTAAGCCTTGGCCATGCTCAGTATTATATTCTGAAATTCAAACCGGCTTTTGTGGGACAGTGCACAATTTCTCCATGTTTGCTTTATGCTGTATTACATTTTGCCTCTCAGAAGCATCATTACGTTTTGTATATTGCTTATTGTATTTTGTGGGGTCGATGTCTGTTGTAAGAAAGTGAAATTCAAAACAGTGATGTGATGGGCATACAGCTGCCTTGAAAGGCCTCTCCAGAGCATCACAGTAAGAGTAGGAAATTGCAAGCAAATGTGTGTATCAGTCTCATGCTATGACACCTGTTTTGCATAATTACGTGTTGGTACCTCATTAACTGGAATGTAGAGAGAAGCGAGTGGCTTAGCACCTAAATGCATGAGGCTCCTACAATCAAGGTCAGTTCAGAAATTAGTTTAATCTGTTACGGCCTGGGAAATGACAGATACTACGATGTCAGGTAATTGCTTCTTTGGAAAAATGGAAGAGTTCTGTGAAGTTAGTCATCCGCATGGATGAATATTATAAATTGAGCAGAGGAACAAATTAACTGGGTTGATATATTATATCTCAGGAAGTGTGGGTTTCTTTCTGAGAGCTGCACTGTGTTTTGGCTCTTGTTTATTGTATCTGATGTGAGTCCATTACAGTTTTGAGGATCAGTCAGGTCGATAGTTCAAAACAAACAGTGAGGATACGGTTATTCCAATCCAAAGTGTATAACTTTGCATGTGTATGTTCTACAGCCAGAAGAGCAATGACAACATCTCAGAGGGCAAAAAAAGGTGGCTAACAATGTGAACAGAGACTTTGGCACAGCTGTTTCACCCAAAGTTGAGCATACAAGGATCCAGAGGCAAGTAAGAATGCAGATGCAGGCAGATTTGTGCAGTGCTGCACTACTCATGTTTGTAAAGGTGATTGCAGTTCAAAAAAAGTTACTTAGGCTACTTTTTGTGACTGCCAATATTTGAGGGGGTTGTTTTATTTGCTGACTTACTGGGAATTTGACCATTGTGCCAGGAGCACAGAGTGAGGAGAGGCAGCCTTCCTCAATCAATAAAGGAGTAATATGCATTTTCACATTCCAAAGTTGTCCAAAAGTTGTATTTCCATGTAAATTGTTTCCTTCTAGAAAGCCACTGATATATGATAGTTACCTGGGTCAAACCCATGGTGGTGCTAGAGTAAAAGTCTGAAGTTCACAAAAGTCATAACGATTAATCAATCATTTGTTGAAAATGAATGATTGTACAAAATCTGCTGCCAATCTTTTTGGTTTATGTTGCCATATTTTACAGGAAAAAAAGATCACAGCTGAAGCATGTTCCTGTCCAATGCAGGTAGAGACTTTATACTTCTCAGCGATTAATGGTTGACCAAATCATTTGATAGTGAAGATATGCTTGTCCTATCTGGGTTTAGCTAAGAGGTCGGTGGCTTTTTGACAGGGTAACAATATGGAGAGTAATGCATGACTTAAACAAAATGCGGTCCATTGGACCTGTTATGAAAAACCAACAATGTGTTTTTTGAATTCAACTAATATAGTGCTTGTAATGTTTACATGGTGCTAGTGCTACTGATCCGACTGAAAATCCTCATCCCACTTTCAGCAGTTCTGAGTAAAGATTAGACCCATATCTGTGCCTTATTTCACAGTAACACACTTCGCCAAGGAGGATGAAAAAAAAGAGAATGGTCTCTAGCTTCTGGGACAATTCCTTGTTATTCCATTGTTATTAGTTATTCTGATGTGGCTAGCACGTCTGTCTCTTTCAAAGCCTTTCTGGATGGGTTGATGCTGGGCTGCAGCACTTCCTGTCCTCTCTAAATCAACGCTGATGTTTATTGAAGATCTTTTTGGCTCCAGCCGAAAAGTCATTATAAAAACTTCCAACATAACTCAGCAATATGTTGAGGTCTGGTAAGCATGGCCCAGATCGATAGAGGGAATCAATTCATGTCACTGTCTGCATTAGCCGACGGTAAATGTAAAGCATCCTTTCAAACAGAGGGCATAAACGCCTTCCGGGAGGACAAGAAACCCTGTGTAGTACGGGTGCTTGCCTCTTCCAAGTGGGCTTAGAAGTCAAAGAAGAACTCTTCACACCTAGTTGTACTGTTTGAAAAAGACAAGCACAGGTTAAAGTTCTGATCTGCTCAGAAAATTATCAAAGCAGCAGCAGAGTACCACATGCTTTTATCCACAAACTCCTTGGCAACCTGACAACTTGTTTATTGTAGTGTAGTTTGTCTGCAGGAGGTTAGTATGAGCCAGAACTATTCTCAGAGTTTTTGTTTTGTTGCCTTTCATGTTGTAAAACCCAACCCATGTCCATGGCTAAACTTGCATTCTGCTGAAGCAAACTGCATAATATTTGGGGTGGCCCCTTGTGGTTGCATGCTCAATGACCTCTCGTGGTTGTAGTGACTCACACTTGTTATATACTGCCATTGACTGCTTGCTAACTCTTCACTCACTACGCTTAACCGCCCCCCGGCCGGTAGGTGCCTCTAGTGATAAGATAGATGAGTGTGTTCAGTCGTAGTGTTTTGAACGGTTTGTTTGGCTAATCACTAACAGGAATACCAGATCACACACCGCTAAGTATATCATAGTTTTTGCTCTGCAGCTTGTGACACTTTGATTGTTTTGGACAGTGTTTTTGGCAAATAACCAACAGCATCACCATATAAAGGGAAGCACCCCCCTCTGGTTCCCTCTCACATAAGCCCTGTTAGCACTGTCAGAACTGTAAGCACCGCTGGCTATGAAACGCCCGCCCACCGTTGATATGTTGAGAGCTGTTGAGAGGCAATCAAAATGCTCTTAATCTCAGATCTTGCATCTTTAAGTAATTGTAGTATGGTACACTGCAGTACACTGCAGACTTGAGTTTCTGCCAGTGGTGACAATCTGTGACAGCAGTCTGACGTGAATGGGTTGCAGGTTCAATTCACACTTAGCAGACCTGTGTCATACACGCATTTCTTGTATGTGAGTTTTGCTAACACCTTACACCACTCACACATCACGTTCCACTCACCCACAACAGGCATATGGCCCACGTAAACAGCCAATGGGCAAAGACTGAGATAAAAATTTAGTTTAACATGGGTTTCATGAGAAACATCATAACTAAAGTAATCATTGTTTAAAGCAGAAAGAACAATTCACTGAATAGTCCTTTAATTGACACAGGAACATCATTTTGGGAATAAATATTATCTTAGGGTGAGGATTCTGAATGAAACAAGAAGTAATCCGCCCCCTTCCAATAAGAATAATTTACAGCATAATAAATTGTCAAGCCTTACTTAAAAATAAAAAATAAAAACGAGAACAAAAGCATTTCGAGGAAAAGCAGTATCCTCTAATGACTATATATATGTATGAGAGGGGGTTGTTCCTTAATTTTTTCATTCCTTTTTGACAGATAAAAGGAACACTGATTAATTGGTCTCTCTGATGCTACTTTTAATGAACAGCGAAGTCTGACCATTGGGGGCAAATTAGCTTGATCCTCTTTTTGCAGAACAGAATTAATGAAACCCCTATGGATTAAGCTGATGTGTGCCATGTATCCATGGTCATGTGCAGCTAAACTAGCTCGCAGAGGTAGCGACTATTCCAATATTTGCCCGAACAGAGGCTGTAAGGGTTCAACAGTTAGCCCTTGTAACGCAATAAAGCTCCCATTAATGAGATTATCAGGCACTAATGAAACTTTAGTGTATCATTACATCTCCAACATCGGCCCATAAAATTCTGAAAAAGTAACTCTGGGATTTCAGCTTCTTTATGCGATAAGCTGAATTAGAGCATTAGATATATTTACTAGATATTACTGTGCCTAGAATTGCAGTCATTACACAATGATTAACATACTGCTGTGTATAAATAATCGTTTCAACCTCTCCGTCTGGGAGTTTTCACCTTTAAAAGAAATCAGAGGGAGTGAGAGATTGTTGCAGGACTTATAGAAAAATGGGTTGTCACACCATGAGTTTAAAGAACAGCATGACTGCAGTCCTTAGTTGTTAACAGTAAAGCATAGCGTGTCCCCAAGAGCAGTTCACAGCAGCAGCCCTGGTGTTTGTCAAACTCAGAAATCTAAAGGAATGGAGATGTGATGCAGAGGACAGTAACATATCTAGAGTGGAAAAACTGGGTATCAAACTTTCACTTACAATGTGTTACATTTGTTTCTGTACATAAAGCAGCTTGTGGCATGATAATGGTTATGTTTTGGAAACTCAAAGCACTTGTTTAAGGTCAAGAATAGACTGTGGTCTTGGTTGACCCTTCTTTAAATAATTCTATCAGTAAACAAAACATGGACATAATATGACCATGGTTCAGTAGAGCCAGATAGAGTAAGTACAAAAAAATCTGATGACCAATGGCCATAGCAGTGTATAGGAGAATTGTTTTCATAAACCGAGAGGAAAGCTTTTTTCTAACAAACACATTTAAAAAAAAAAAAGAAAGAAAAATGCTGCATATACTTTTATTAACAATGAAAAGTCCAGAATTCATGTATCATAAGAGCTGGATTTGCCACTGCAAAATTGCACATTTGTCGATATTTAATTCACACATTGGCAGCACAAAGTAGCAGCAAGTTGTGGCTGTATGAATAGATTCTAATGCCCACAAGTCCTAATGAAATAAACTGTGGAGTCCTCTCAACTGTTTTCTTTGTAGTGGCATAGCTGTGTGGGAGGAGGTGCGAGAGAAGATCAGCCATGTTTCCTTCTGCTTTGTGGGAGGATTCTGAGTTTGACTCTTAAGTTGTGTGCAGAGAAGGCTTATGTCAGTAAACATAAGCAAACTTCATCAATGTGCATTTTCACAGTTTGGGGGATTGCTCCTCTTTGGCACACATACATGTGTTTTTCTTTTCAGCAAAGAAAAAAAAAGAAGACATGACAATGCACCTTTTAGTATTGGCTGCGAATAAGCCTGCTTTTATCTACTCTCTTGGTACAGCGGTGCAATTAGCTAGCATTCATGTGGCACATAATGCCCCCCATGTAGAACATAAAAGGCGAATCTAAGCAGGTGGTAGTTGGAGCGGTGTGTCAGCAAAAGCAGCAAGATTGTCATAGTTTGCAACAACAGCAATAGTGCTGGACAGGCTGAACATTGAAATTTCACTCTACAGAGTGTGCCATGTAAAATTTCCATTTTTATTTTTTTATTTTTTTCGAGTTGGGATAAACCATAGCATGCAGAGGATTCCAGTAACCTTGCAAATAAGCAGTCACTAATCCAAACAATATATCCTGCAGTGTACCGTGCCATAATAGCATGCTAGCCACCTGTGTCACAGCCTTAATTCCGTAACAGACTATTAGCAGTTTCGACAGCATTACAGCTAGCCACTTTGTGACGTCCATTGTTTGGGCTCTATGGGGAATACTGGTGAGCACTCAGTTGGATAAGACCAACGGACCGCAGCCGGCAAATGCTTCCTGACTGAACTTACATTGCTCATTGATGATGACATGTTTCATTTTCATGGTGCGAGTAAATCCTGAGGATGCCTTTACACTTACATTTTCAAAAACTGGGCCTCAGGTAGAGAACACTGTCTCCTTCTATAAGCTCTGGCATCCCATAGAGAGGTTGCACTCTTATTTGTGCCTGTTCTTGCATCCTCCTGGCAGTTACCAGAACACATTTTATCTGTGGGACTATGCGACTTAATATATCTAAGAGGGCATATCTATGTGCTTTTGTCAGAGACTACCCAGTATACATTTTATAGCCTGGAGAGGTTGAAAAAGGGGGGAGCTCAGTACTCTGTAGCTACAGTATATAATAACTGGGTGCAGCATGTGACATTGCAGAGGGGGAAATTCGCACAGAGGGCTGTCATATGGTGTGTGGATATGGCGTCCATAAACCCTGAGGGTGTGCGAGTGATAAAACCCTGTTTTGTTGTATTGCAAGGGAGAATTCTCCCATTAACTTTGGTTTGATTGCATATAAACATGGCATGCAGGCTGCAGAGTTCTTGTTTCCAAAAATCCCTGGCTGAGCGTTTCTGTGTCTGCTGCCAAGTGAGGTAGGTTACATGGCTGGGAGCTGCGTAGCCTCAGCCATGTATGGCAGCCCGCAAAGACCACTGTCTGGTGCCAGGGTTACGGGTATGTAAAGGGAGGCAAATGTGCCCGTTACACTTGGACGCCCTTCCTCACCAGCCGTGTGAAATCTGCTGCTTGCACTCTTTCTATCTCTCTATGTCTCTCCTCCATTTGGATCGCGCTCCTGCCCCATTCCCTTTCAGCCGCTTTCTCTTTATCACACTGATACACTCACTTACCAAGAATATAAACACACTGACTCACTCACACACATACACAATTACTCAGCCTTCAGTCCATCCCATGCTGTCCAGACAAATCAACAGTTGGAGCCAGAGGCTTGCCGCCCATCTGGTCAGCCATTTCCAGCGGGGTCCCAGCGTGCAAAAAGAGAGAAGCCTCTAATCCCCATCCTGCCTGAAAACTAGAGGGTTCTGATAGTTTCCCCCAGTCAAAGTCAAGGACACCGAGTACAACTCTACCGCACGGCAGCCAAGGTCGCTAAACTCTTTAATCTCTCTCCCTCTCATTCTGTTTTGCTTTTCTGACTCATTCTCTCTCTCTCACTCTCTCTCTCTCTCTCTCTCAATCTCTCGCACTCACCCACACACCTCTCGCTTTTTCTCTCATAGCCAGTCGGCACATTTCCTGTGGAGGTTTGATTGTACCAAATCCAGGGGGAAAGGCCCACTTTGCAGACACAGCAGCTGATGTACTGTACTCCACAGTGATTAGTGTGAGGCCAGCTACCTACAATTGTCAAGCCTGGGGAAGAGCAACCTGGGAAGTGTGTACCCTCAAATGTTGGAGCAGATTGCAAAGTGCACTTTTTCATACGTGCTAGAGTTCATTTGGCTCAAATCAGAAGTCGTTACTGCTGCTGCACTTTTTCACCGGCCTAGTTTGGACGTGTGTAGATGAATGAATCATAAACAAAGCAGCGTTGTCAAGATGATAGGGCTTTTATTGCAGAATGTAATATTGTGTTTTCCAGATTCTCTCTGCCTTCTGGCCCGTACGCACTGGCACAATATGTGGCTATATAAAACTCACATTGGCTTGCTCACTTCTAACTCTGTTAAGGAAAAAGTAAACATGAGTGCATTACCATGTGCGCCTACAATGTCAGCAATTTCAGAAATCAGCTTTTTGCATGGGAGATTTACTTTTTCTACTGTGGAGTTCCTTGGTTGACTGTTTTTAATCTTTATTTATTCAGGGAAGGTTGACTGGAGAGGAACACTCATTTTCACCCAGCTACAGTACACAGCACTCATACCTGGGAGCCAAACAACCTAGCCATTGTTTTCATTAGCTTACCAATAAGCAGCTCAACTGTAGCAGTGGGAGGTTACATGCTTAGCCCAAGGGCACATTGATCTTTGTTGTCATGGGAGCACAGATAGCTACCCGTTCCTTTTGATCAGGTCCTCCGGTTTTTGAAGCGCTGACCTTCTACTCGTATGCTGCCTACTTTTCTAACCCGTAGGCTGTAAACACAGTGTACAGAACTAACCAGAGAAGTTCTGCACGCCAGACCGAGTAAGAAGCGTCTCTTTGAGTTAGATACAAATTTAAATGTCCTGCTCTGCCAAAATGTACAGCAACCTAAAACAATACAGCTATGGCATGTTATCAAGACTTTTAGAAACTGAATTGATTCTGTATCATCCTGATTAAGACTGGGCAACATGGCAGAAATCAATATCACAATATCAATGTTTTTCTACTATAAATATCAGTAGTTATAGGCATGCAGTCCCACATATAAAATGGTCAAATTTAAATGAGCAATATATTTACTACATTTTTTTATTACGTACCTTTACAAACATAAACAAGTAGACAGAAACTGTGCAAGATAGTTTAAGATTCTTTTTGTGAAACAAGTCTTATAATGTTTTAAATAGTAGAAGTAAACTGTACACCTACAGGCATTTGATAACAACAGAAGGTAAAGACTGGATTGAACATACGATGGAAAATATGTTGCTTTCAGTTGTTTTGCTGCAACAATGTAAGGTTGGCCATGCAATCATGTCTATCCCCTGAGGACATAGCAGTCAGTCAGGTGAAGAGCAAATGCACGGTGACAATTGCCACTTGGACAAGTGGGGACGACTGTATATGACTGCTCATGAAGTGGATGAGGACGTAATGCCTCTTGTGCAAACAGCCCGCGGAGAGCAATTAAATTCAAAACACCTTACTGAAAACTGCAACTTTGAATAAGTAACCATGAAGGTTAAAAGACCATGCAGTAAGGGAACACCAAGGGGCCACCTGACACTTGAATAGAATTTCTGACCGCAAGGCTTATGCTTGACATTGCTTTTAAACGCCTACTCCATAGCCTCCGGCTCCAAAGCTGTAGCCTTTTCAGGTGGCTTTTGGTTCCACATTACTAGACCTACAGATGCACTATGGACACTACTCTGGCTTACTGTGGTGTGAAATTGCATACGCAACCTTGAAATGATTCCCACAATAGCAGATGGTCTTAGCAATGGAGAAAAATAAGTTTTGCTCGCCTGTCTGCAGACGGATGGTGACAATAAATGGAGGTTTGATTAGAAAACGACACCTGGGGGGTTATGACAGGTGACGGGAGAGTGAGCATCTAACTGGAGAAAAATAAATTTCATCTTTGGCTGATGATGATGGAGCACGCTTATGAGGGCTTCATTAATTACTGAACCATAAGCCTTTTTGCACCTGGGCTTCAGAAGTGGCAATTTGGTGTTAGCAGAGAGGCTACATTCACACCAAAAAACAAACAAGAAAATTGAATTTGAAATAAGAAACCACTTTTCCAACAAGGGTAGTACATAAATTAAATATGACAAGAAAGTAAGAGCAATACTGTAAGTAATCAGGATACAACATGGACTACAATTCAGATAATGTGCACCATCTCACCATGAATATGTTTAGCTGCAAATACAAAGCTGATAACAATCAGGAAATTACAATACAAGCTATTTTCAGACACGCTTATTATGCCACAAAGTGCACTTTAAATAATATGCTTCTGGAATCAACTAAGTACATCGAAAAAAAATGCTGAATCATAGAAAAACATTGTGAAGGGACTGGTACTTTGGTGAGTGTGGCAATGATTTATGAGACAAATTCAGATGGAACCATTTTCTCATTAGAGAGGAGAACATTGAACCAACCTCCTCCCTTACAGTTTAGTGAACTAAATGCCCAATGATTGATGTTGATGTGCTTACTGCACATTCAGACTCCCAATCTAAATTGCTGATGTCAGAGTACACATGGCGGCCATCGCTGGACTCTTTTATATTCAAACAACATGGTCAAAGAATGAATTACTTTGAAGGGGTCGATATATCCACATCGCTTATACATGTTGATTTAGTGTCATTTGCCATTTAATCACAATTATAATATACAGCAAATATATTAAGTAGTGAAGATGGACTTTAAATGGAAGAGCTCCCCTCTCTTCTCTGTGTTTCTGTGCTCTGACATACTTTTCCTGTACTACTTTGTCCTATCGCTCTCTCTTTCCCGTATCATGGATTCACACTGCAAGTGACTTGATCAAGTAACTGAGTCCATTTATTATCCGTTTCCATGATGTACCGGGGAAACACAGCTGACATGTGTAAGGCCATTAAGTACAGTCATCATTCGTCCAGCAAATCAGATCTGAAGGAACCCTCGAATGAAAGGATTTTCCTCTCGTCTACTGAAGTGGTAGAATCTGCCAATATTATAGAGGTGCAATGCTAAATGGACTACTCTTAAATATTAAGGTTGAAGAACCCAGGGAAAAAAACTCATGGGTTGTTTTTTGGAATATATTTCATTTAAAAAGTCACAGACCATCCTATTTTGCAATTGAGATACTGTTCAAGGATTTGTTGCAGTCCTCGATTTGCATATCCCTGCAGACCTTTACTTAAATACAACCACACAGGATGGCAGCACAAACTCAAGCAACTCGCTCGTGGTTGGTGCGCTCTCACTACCCTCTGCTACAAAATGTGGCCAGGCTCTTGCTCAACAAAATCACATATGTTTGCTCTTCTGAGTCCACGATGGTGGAACGACTTCCCGATTGACATAAGAACAGCTCTGCACACCTTCCGTCACAGACTCATATGCTCAGGCTCAACCATGGCCCCTTATGGTTTCTAAATGCTGCACTTAAAATAGTTCAGCATTATTGATGAAATCAAACCTCTTGCAGAACTCTTAAATTTGTTTGGTTGTATCCACACATCTTAATGCATGCCACTTATTGTAAGTCATGATATAATACAATTAAAAATGATTGCATTCCCCACAACTGTTCAGAGTAGTGTGGCACATCACACTGCAGTGTTAATGCAAATGTTTTGTTCGGGCGCTTTCTTGCTCTCTAATGGTCCTTCCAGGGAACTTGGCTGCGTGTTTGTTTCCGCGTAAAGCATGTTTGGATAGGTCAGATGTAATGATCATTAGTGGAGGAAAAAAGGTAACGCTTGGGAAAGAGCCTCCACAAAGCCCTATTTATAGCACCCCTGGTCCGGAGGCATGAAGCCCCCAGGGAGAAAAAACAAAGTCCTAGATCAGCCTGAGGGGAAGTAATTAGGACAGATATTTAAACTGAATAATGCAGGCTCACTAAAATATTGAAAACATCTAAAGTTTATTAATTAAGCGCTAATCCGGTGAATAGGCAGGTTTCATGTCTCCTTTATTCCGTGCCAGCTGAATTATTCAGGGACACGAAGGCATACAGGACAGATAACACTCTGATGTACATGTCATCAGTACTCTCGTTAAGAGATGATTAAAGGCGTGCTCCACCTCAGTACTTGTGCGTCAGCAGTCTGCTATTACAGCCAATGTGGTTCTGTAATACCCACAGTAGTGAATCAGTCACACCACAGTAGTCCAACAAGGTCACTTTGAAGTTGCAGCGGTGCACAGTCAGTGAAGATTTGTTAGAAGAGTTTTAAAAAGGAATTAAATTACTTATAGCCAGCCAGGCATGTGTGCTGGAGCATACAAAAAGATACACAGACACATGGTCACATAGAACTCACACTAGGGTCAAATAAAGACCAGTATTAGGTAAAGAAATACCACATTTAATTTTATTTTGCTGCCTTACAGTGTCAAGTCCAAGGTTACAGTTGAAACTTGCCCTTTGCCTCTAATCCCTTCTCTATTTCTATTTTTTTCTCTTATCTATCTTCACTCTCGCTTGCTCTCTCTCCAACTTTCTCATTTTAAGTCTCTCTTCTCCTCTCACCCATCTCTCTTTTCTTCTTTTGTTCATGCTGCTTGAGTTTCACAGATGGAGTGACTTGAGGCAATGGTGGTTATGCAAAACACAGCTCAAATGAATGCAGGGCTGCCACAATGAAAATGACATAAAAGGCATGCACACTAAAAGGCGTCTAACTCTTTTATGGCATTAAAATCTTGTGGTGGAGGCACCAAAGTGCTTTTAGGATTTCATTATTATAAAAGCAAGAAGATATTTTTTTTCTGTGCTTGGCTGCAATGAATGCATTGTTCAACAAAAGAGATTAAAAATATACACGCAGACACACATTAAGAAAAATAAATCCAGTTTGGAGACTACTGGTTGTGCACTGATTAAACTGTCAGTGATCGAATTATTCTCACTTCAAAGTCCATCAGATACCATTGTATTAAATAATTCCCACAGTTTCCAAGTTTTATTTTTTTTTCACAATGTGAAATGTACATGATCTTCTTATATGATAAACACTACTGTTGATACTTTATAATTTATAATTAAAAATAATTGCTAATAATAAATAATAATTTAATATGGAGAGTCAAGCCTGTCTGTTATTATAGTCATATTCATGGGTGTTGTATGCTTTGAACAAACTGGATACTTCTAATCTGCAACAGCAATAAAGAAAAACATATTGCCGTCCAAATTGTGTTTCATCTACATAATTAGAAAATGCTATTTAATAAATGTGTCCGACAAGTAGAAACATGTTCATCTTGATCTTATTTGCTAAATGTTTGTGTGTAATTATTTCATTTCTTTTCTGAAATAATCACTATTGCAAAACAAAACAAACCTGTAGCAAAGTATGATTAACGTTTTATCATGTTAAAGCACTTAAAGGATCTGGTGGATTGCAGGTCTTGGTTTCAATGCTGATTTATAGCACAAGCCACAACGTAATTATTAACATTTAACTGAAACTACAATATTTTCCAAACCTTAAATCTGCAATATCTGCATTGTTTTGCAGGGAGAAGCAAGTTGTTGATACACACTGACATATAGCAAACGTGTTAGCAAACAGTTGCTTATTTACACATCCAGCAATTATGGGGAGCCATTATCATTTGGAGTTTACTGCCTGATGGGTGTCATATATTCAATCTCAGACAGCTAAACAATGAGCTGAAACATACGTTAAAGTAGCAATCTCGCTAGAAGCAATACTTTGGTACAAAGTCCGTACAAACATTTTGAAAATCAGACGCTATTGGTTATTCTACAGCACCGCCATTACCGGGGATCATTGCTTAGGACTAACAGCGTCGGGTCATCACATGAACGATAGAAAAGTTCCCTGATAATACTACATTGTGAACCACAAATCTTTGTTGAAATTGGCAGGAGTAGAGCTAGTAGCATTAGCTGGTAGCAGCCAGTGGGCAGAACAGTCCCACCTGACTAAATATTATAATCCTTTTTTTGCCTTAAACTAATCAGATACGTTCAGGAGGCAACCATGGAGGAGGCACCATCCATCTTGCTACTTCATTCTATGCGAATTGTGTGTGCTAGAGCTATGGCATTAACTTATAGATGCATTAGTCAAAATAAATTAGTAGTATATAAACGTAGTTTCTTGGACAAGGTTGCACATTGCTCCCCAATCTCTCTCCAAGAACACAGCAGGTGTGTAAAGAATACAAGTTATTAGAGTTAAAACCCTGCCCTATTCCTAAGTGTACCTGGCCTGTCAATGCGTTAAGTGGGTGAATTTGTCAGATTGTCAGTTTTTGAAATCTACAAAATTGTTGAACTCAACCACCCCAATTCCAACGTCGGAGTGTGTCGGAGGAGGGGGTCATACTCGCTGTGGGACAATCCTACAAGCACTTAATTTGAGGCAAACAGAGGCCCTTAGGGAATATAGAAGCTCCCTCCTCCTTGAAGTGCAGTTTGCACACTGATTCCAATCTTTCAATATTGCACAAGTTAAAGTCAACAACTTTGTATCGTATGCTGTAAACACCATATAGACTAGTGCATTAGGAGCGATCATATCATTTGAGAAATGTCTGTCAGCACTTTCCTTACATGGGAAACATTTCCAACTGCACCTTTGGCTAAAGGGGTCTGATTTGAATACTGCTTAGTCAGTAATTGCCGTCTCTTTATTGTCAAGATTTTATGTTGCGAGATGGGCTCTGTCTTGACGACTGTACATCGCTTAACATTATCTGTGAGATGCAGGGTCAATCAATACAGCAGGACCTGTCCTTTAGGAAAATGCAGATATGTTGAGAATCAATACTCCTGTGTCATCACCTCTCATTTCAATCAGGGTGGCTGAGATATGACACCAGGGCAGCTCTCCCGGGAATTACACTGGAGTGAATCTCAATGGGCTCTTAACTTCTTTGCTTCTCCTCACCTCACTCAACCTACCATAATCTATAGTTTCCTGAGCTGCCCTCTACTCCTCTATTCTCTTTGTCCAAGCCTGAGCTTAAGCCTGCCTCCCCTCTGAGCCAAACATACTTTTGGCCCAGAAACACAAAGTTGAATTTTTTTGACGCTGTGTCGCGAGAGCCCATCAGCATTGAGATTCTCCTTTCGTCACTGAAGTCAGTGATGTTATTGAATCAGAAATGGAGGAAGAAAATACAGTAAATTCAGATAGGTATACTAGAGTGATCAAAAAGTTATGTTAGTTTAAAGTAAATATTAAAATATTGAGATATAAATAGTGTATGGAGGCATAGACTAAAAAATGTAGATATTATTTATAAGCCATATTGCCCAGCCCTACTTCCTTAGTTTAAATGTGTCTCTCTCCCTGAGATGAGAATGGACGTGCTTCTCTGTCTGAGCCTGAATATGTTTTTGGTTTCCAAACCACTCTCCCCAGCTTAAGCCATCTCCAAAGAGAATATATGTTGGCTCAGCAATGTTTGTAGGAAAATCAGCTAAATAGTCATGAGAGTTTCTTCAATCTGGAGGTTTTTCCCATTTCTCAGATTTCAAAACATATTTTTCCCAGCCCTTTTCAAAAAATAATTGAAAATAGAAAACCCTCTCAATGTGCGATGTGACAAGTAAGGTCAAGTCACAAACATCAAAACTGAAATTGTGCTCTGGCGCTCTTTTCTGCACTTAACACAAACTGTAAATCTAAACACTGAATGAGAATTAACGATTACTCGTTCTTTCACCCCCCCAAAAAATAATAATTAATAATCCACAAGAAAAAAGGAGGGTTGACTGCAGACTGTAGAACTGATTTCTAATATAGCCTTGTACTCCGTGTGCTGTTAGATCCTTCAGCACAGATATGAAAAGGACATGTGGTGAGACTGTAATTCTTGAGCATACTCAGACACAGTTTCCTGGTTTTCCTTTAAACTGTCATTTCGAACCACTAGAGTTGGAGGAGAATTGGCAGGTAGGGCCCAGCAGCCCAGACATCTCTCTACTGAACAGAAACAGAATTAGCCTCATTGTTGGACTGTGTAAGCATCAGAATCTCTCCTTGAGCTTCACTCAGCGATTAAACATGTGACCAGCCGTTGTCAGGGGTCAATACTTTTTTTAGTCTCAGTCATGGTTTCCAGCTCGACTCATATGTCGCTTCAGTGGACACATCTGCCAGCAACAGCAGCGCCAGGCTTGACACAAGCATCTGCTGTGTGTGCGTGTTTGTCATTGTCTATGAGACTCATGAATTACCTTGCAAAGTGTTTTTTTCGTTTTTTGGTAAAAAAAACAACAACAAATGTTTCAGAAAAGAACAGAAGGCAATTGTCAGTATCTCGCCTCACATTCAAGGTCAATGAACAGATGAAAATGTAACACGCTTCTTGACACACACAAAAAAAGACTTCCACAAATAGTGGGGCTCTGCCTTCTCCACATCTGAGCACACATAACTTGCACTGCAAACAACTAATTGCAACAATTAGACTCCGGCAAAATAGGATCTGACACTGATTTCAACCAAATGCAAATTGAAGTTAGGGGTCAAGGTTCTTCAAATAACAAGCCGGAGGAAAATTGCAGTAATAGACTTCTTGAAAACACCAGACCAACACCAGACCATAATTAGCTTGATTGCATTCATTGCTGATAACATCATATTGCTCTGGTAACCTGCCGCTGCACATCACAGCGTATCTTTCTTCCCATCCCATTTCCTTGGCATATATTCATTTTATTATTACTTCGCCTGTGTCCACCATATGACAAGATGCCAAGTGTTTGCAATAAGTGTGCTGACATGAACGCAAGCATACATGTCAAAGTGTTGTTTATTGGCCAACAGAACATCTCCTTGGGTTGGTATCAAAACATGGGAAACGAAAGGGGCAGAAAGCAATAAAACGCTTCCTGTTGCTAATACAGTTATGGTTATGTTTAAGAATCCTGGCCGACCACTCAGTGTCAGTTGCCAATCACTGTTGACCTGCATCCGCTGTTGAGTTGCAATAAAGAACATGACTGACATGACTGATGGTTGATCAAACATCAAGTGGTATCTTATCAAATGACTGGATGGACATTGGATGCGCTGAAGAACATTATTACCAATAAAACCATGCCCTGATGTTGACTCGAGGATGTTTCATGTTGCTCCTGATTGAACTGAACCAGGCTGAAACAAAGAAAGGACAAACATCACATGATGCCATTTCATTTTCTCCAGTATTGAACTGCAAACACCATTAGTTCTGCAAACTGACCACAAAACAAGCAGACAACATCCATAACCCCGGGTCTGTAATATGTTGTTTCCGCTCAAATAATACTATCATGAGCCTTTGGGAGCCTTGTAAAGGTGATTGTTATTTGGTATTTCACATACACGACAGTGGCCCCTCTCGGGGTCATAGTATTGATTTATTCTGGTTTCTTTTGGTTCCGACATCAGATGCCAGTAAAATTTCTTTCTTCTCTCGGCTTTGTTGACACTTCCTCTCAATTTTGAAGATCCTGGGGCTGCGGTGATATTTTCAGAATCGATCTGTTTGATCAGAAGCAGTCTGATGGAAGCGGACAATCTGTCATCGGCTCTGTGGCCTGGGCTGTATGTGTCATCAGTCCGATACAGCAAGTCATTTAGAGGCATTGCCAAATTAACCATGGCCGATATCCCTTGTTGATGACAGATTTGAAGCTAGTGTGGGACATGATTTATTCCACTTTAAATTTAATTAATTAACCTTTTTGTTACTTAATGTAATTGTACTGTTCCTCATAATTCATATTTGTGTTCTCCTGTGCAAGAAAGTGGTCCGAAAGTCATTTAATCTTTGGCCACTTAGTGTTCTACTAAATGAGGAAATCATTTATCCTGATGGTGCTATATTTCAACTGGGTTCATTTTTTTATTTAATTTGAGCCAGAAAATGGACAAATATTTGGCTGAGGAGCAAGCGGATGACATTTTTGAAGCAATATTTTCTCTTTGAATAATTAGACTTAAGCATCTGTTGGGCAACGGCATTAGGAAAGCTACTAGGAAACAAAACCCTCAAATCCTTCGACTGTGGATTTCAGGATGTCAGCTCGAGCAATTCAACCTCAGCAATATGCTATTTAGAACTCACTCCTCTGTCATTTCCACCTAAGAATTATTAGCATGACTGCTCATTTCTGCCTGCATAATAATGCATATATAGGAACATCACTGATGAGCTAAATACTAATTTGCGGTGAGTGACAAAGCCAAGACAAAACCTGACAGTGTGTCTCATGTATTTTGATTTGCGGCTTAGCTCTGCTTTCTTCTCTCCTTAAGGCTTTCCGAAAAACAAACATGATCTAATAAGAACCTAATAGGATGGAGGCTGATGATGAAACTTTTACTGTCATTACACTCGTTCGATAAAAACACAAAAAAATAAGAGAGAGTGAGACAGAGGAGAGAAAAGCCACAGACAGAATGGGACACAGGGAGGGGGAAGGCATGATGAATTTGGAAGAGAAATAAAAAGAGTGCTTATTCAGTTGAGAAAGATTTATGACCTAATGCGGATGTGGTTGTGAACTCTTTAGTGCTTTGCCTCTCAAAAAATCCCCCCATAGTAGTGCTCAGTTACTCTGCAATCCTGCAATCAACATCCTGTCTCCATGTAAATGTGCATAAATGGCTCCCTATACATTGATATTTATGGTCCAGACAGCACACCTCTAGATTTAGGTTCAAAATTGCAATCAAAGTATTGATTTACACATTAGCTTGGTTTCCAGGCATTAAATCCTGGATATTTATGCCTCTAACTCAGTAGATATAAAAATAATTACAGCAAGTGAATCTGTTATATGTCATTCCTGCAATGAAGTCGTGTGATGTACGGTAATGCATTAATCAGACACTATGTTTGAGATTGATCATGTGAGATAATTTCTAAGATGAGGGTAATGTATGTCATTGTGTTTATTTAACACACATGACTGGTGTTAACTACTTAAGGTGTCACACATGTATACACAGGTTTAATTAATGATATAGGTTAAGGTTCCATTCCATTTAGTGTAGCAGAGCCTTTTCGAGTGAGATAACATGCACAAGATAAGCGCCCTGACTCTGTTTGACCTGAATGGAACAGCACATTCATCATTATCATTGGTAGCACCTGTGTTTAACCCAATATTTCATGTCAAAATGGGTGCTGTGAAAAGGTTCATTATTCCATGAGACGGAAAAGCATCTCTGAAATTAACCTTTCCAAACACAGTTATTGTTGGAACCTGTAGTCAAAGCCAGGCTGCACAATGTGTTTAATAAATGACAGATCTTCAGTTGAGAAATGACATCCAGTTATAAAGGCAAGGAACCTGTGTGTGTGTGTGTGTACACATGAATTTCGTGTATCTCGAGAACCATCTACTTAGTACTTGGCAAGTGTATTGCTGTGGACCCAAGGCCATGCAGTGTCCAAGTCAGTGCAATTTGGACAAGCAAAACAGTCAGCTTTAACAAACAAAGGATAAACAAGGGATGGGGCTAAGAGCCTTAGGGCTATGGTGGATGTGTCGACCAGGTCATCCGCTGCAGGCCTTAACGGGCCTGGTCTCATTGAATGGAGCACTAACATTATAACCAAACTCTTCTTCACGTCACTGGAGTCAACAAGCAAGGCATTGTTCTCAACGATGCTACAAGCAGCACTTCCATGGACCAAGCGATCCATTCACTCCAAATGCCCACTCCACAAAAAGACACTGAACTAGTTAATTAAATTGGCTATCTTTAGAAAAACAATACCTGGATGAATAAATAGTTACATCCGGTCATGGGCTGGCTGTGTGTCCCCCAACTCCTCCTCTCATTGTGTCACAAAACTCTGAACCCCAAATTGCTCCAAATGATTAAACCAGTACCTTGAATGGTTGCTACGCAGCCTTTGGTTTGCAAATGTGTATGGTCAAAAAAGAATGAAATTGCAAAGTGCTTTGAATAAAAGCCCTACATAAATGCAGTCCATTTTATTCAACCATTTACAATAGCCGATGACGCTGCTTCTTAAGTACAAAGATGGCCAACCAACATTTTAATAATGAGTGCATTAGTGTGTATTGTAAAGGTCACCAGTTAAGTGCTACTAATTACTGCAACAACCATTATGTGTACTACTGAAGATCTGACTGCTATTAAAGCTATGACTATTACAACCACTACTACTAATACTGTTTGTCTATTGCAGAAATCAACCACTGTTACAACCGGTGAAAGTATACCATTAAAAGTTACATGCCTGTTATGAATAGCACTCTGTTATTTTATGGCATCCTCGCATAACTGTAATGCTCGCATTTTCAAGTGTTGGGAGGTACCGTAAATTAATAAAAATTTGCCGCTGCTATCAGAAATACGAGTGCTCCGTTTTTTGATGACAAGCCCACCTCTTCAAGTAGTGGTCCTCCTCAATATTAATAATGTTTGTGTTAAGATCATCCAGGTTTATGTCTTGACTACCAATGATTCATTATTATCACACTTGTTTGATCATTTTGTGGCCATGGTTTAGGTTGTGCTATGGCCAATTATATTCTCATGGTGATGTTTGTTTCCAGCATAGACTGCATATAAGAAGTGGATGTAGTCACAATGACGTCACCCATTGGTTTGTGGACAGGCGTTTAGAAGCTTTGAGTTCGGTATTTTGGCCATAACCATCTCGGATTATTGCAACCACAAAGGACATTAGAGGGTGGAGAACAACCGGAGGTGGAATAAGACATTTTTAGGCGTCCAAAATGTTACAATATGAACTGAAAACACACTGTACGAGGGTTAAAGTTGTAAGTTGCCCAAAAGCATACCCTGATTTATCGTCAATTTAACTCCAAATGGGACCGTAATTTACAAAATGAACATTGTGTTGTATTGAAGAAGACTTGAAACTAAGGATTGAGACCATAAAGTTGGGTCTACTATGAGGAGTTAAATAACTCAAAATACATTACTGTAACATTGTAAAAACAAAGGAAACAAGTCAAATGTCCTGATTTACTTTTCTAATTATATAACTGTTGTATGTAATATGTAGAGTAGGACATTTGGTGGCTCAGTATGCCTTTTGATCTGCTTTCACACAAAGACGAGGATACACTTGGTTCTCCAAGCCGACTCCAAGAGTTTGTTTTTTCCAACCAAGTGTGACACTCTTGGGACTCCCTGTAAACTCCCTGCTGCTGTCAGTGTACTGTAAGCGCCCTCCAGCTATGTGGCTTTGTGAAGTTGAACCATGGCGCTGCACTGTACAGGAGGACTCCCTTACATAAGTAAGCGCTGACATGAATGTTTTAAAGGGCGGTTCACCAACAAGAAGAAAAAAAGAAAAGTTTTGCTAAAGTTTAGTTTGTGAAATTGCATACAAGGAAGTTGATTAGCCTTCTATTTGTGCCGCATAAAATATTCAATTACTACATTGGTAAAAACTCAAGCAGTGTGTCTTTCCAACCAATTACCCAGGAAAACAATATATTCCACTTCTCCCTGTTGTCCCTAAATTGTCCCTATTCAGCACATTCTGTTCCACAAGGAGAAACCATTGAAGGTTAAATTCCATTTACCTCCACCATTGTGGGATGGTGGCACAAGTTCCACCAGGGAATTTCCCCACAACCTTAGCTCACAATCTGCAAATGTTTTTGACCTCTGAATTACTGCAAAAATCCGATTTAAAAAAGGTCTGGTGTTCAAGGCAACGGTTCCCCCAAGTTGTGGAATTTAAGATTCCAAATTGAGGAAAACAGAACAATCACAGATTAGGCTTCGTTATTTGCAGTCAACTGAAAAAAAAAAGAGTAATAATAATATTGTTCCATTTTAAACTTGCTGCTTAGGGTGTATGAGACTTTAAGCAGTTCCAAACACAGTTCACCTACAAAAGAAGGCAGAATGCATCCAGTCTACACACTGACAGGTCTGAAGCTGCTGCTGCTCAGCCATTGCACTTCTTTCACTGTGTTCAATTTGAGTTTGGCATAAATTTTCCGACCCTCAATTCAGGTGAAGAACCCTTGGACACTATAAAGCCTGGGTCCTTTTGGGTATGACGTGACAAGCTTTGTACACCTGGTTTTGGTGATTATCTGCCTTTCTTCTCTGCAGATCAGTTAACAGCCTTTTTCAGGTCCCTCCAGAAAAGTTTGTTTGGGTTCAGAACATGGCTGGGCCACTCAATGACATTCACAGAGTTGTCAGGACAATGACCCCAAGCACACTGCCAAGACAACACAGGAGTGGCTTAGGGTCTTTGTCATGATGCAGGATGAAACTTCAGCGCAGTCTGAGTTCCTAAGTGCTCTGGACCTGGTTGCATTAAGGATCTGAACTTTACTCTGCTCAGCTTAACCCCCCAACCTGACCAGGCCAAGCTTCCACCATTTAAGAATTGTGGAGGATACCGTGCTACTCTCAGGAACCCTCAAGGCAGCAGATTTTATTTTTTCATATTTTGTGCGACAACACAATCATATATCTGCTCCCTGCATGCAGGTATTGGACATCATGACTTGGGATTTGCTCAGAAATGCATTGTCAGCTGTGAGACCTTATATAGACAGGTGTCTGCCTTTCCCAATTATGTCCAATCAATTGAATTTACCACAGGTGGTCTCCAATCAAAGGTGATCAAGAGAAATGGGAGGCACCTGAGCTAAATGTCAAGTAAAGAGTTTTCATAGTTATGTCAGTGTGATACTTCAGTTTTGTTATTTTTAATACATATGCAAAACTGTTTGAAATCCTGTTCTTATTATCTTTATGGGGTATTATGTGTAGATTGATAAAGGGAAAATGATAAATCGCTGCAAATCTCTCAAATTCCCTGTTTGTGACAAGACTAAAAGTTGAGGCTTTTTTCTTTATCACTAAAGGTTAACAGTATTCTACTACTGATGTGTTCTATTTTGAAGTTTTTAAGGTGTCATGGGGCAGACATATTTTCCTGAGAACCTTTGAGGCAGCAGGGGAGTTTTGTATTCCACTTTGACTCTCCTTGAGCCAGTTCTACATAAGCAGGATTTGAGAGAGATTCAACTGCAGTGGCCTGTGCAGTGTGGATGGCAGTCCCCCATCAGGTGGATGCATGATGGCAGACAATTGCCATGGCAGTGGGTTTATTGGTTTTAAAATGTCTATCAGACGGTAGATTTATTTGAGGCAGAGTGCAAATGAAATGGAAGGAAACAGACTCATACCATAAAACTGGCCTTTTGTGTGTGTGCGTGTGTGTGTGTGTGTGTGTGTGTGTGTTAATGTGTCCCTCTATATTTGCCAACATTTGCTCCAAAACTACCCAGTGCAACTCAGCACCTGTTTTAAACAGCCACGGAAAGCAGTGAGCGGCGACAAAGAGTTGCTCTCAGCTCTCATGCCAGGTATATCTTCTGTCTTCCCCTCTGGCACACTAGGTAGGCATCCACCTCCCATCATGTTCCTCTGGCATTCAAAGTTAGATTTCTGCAGGAAGTCGTGCCAAGCTCAGCTTCTCATTGGCTGTTCTTTGGAAGTGCCAGCAAAGAAACCACGTTAAACTAACCAGCTCCAAAAGTCTCAACAAGTTAATGTAGGAATTAGAGGAATGAAAGAGTGAATTGATTTTTTTCTTACTGAATTAATCTGTTTCTGTACTTTTTACTGTAAATTACACAGTCATGTCTTCATTAGCTAGCAAAGCATGATTTCCCTTATCACGTTTGATGTGTTGCTTGACATTTTTGAAACCTGTTGACTTTTGTGCAGCCCAATGCCAAGCTAAGCTAATTTATTGGCTGGCCTTCAAAGTATCCAGCTAATTATTAACTCTCTCATAGCTTAATGTAAATAAATCACATGAACTATTTAGAGGAGGTTTTTCTCGAAAAGGTGATCATGGTTATTAAATACACTACTGGGAATGTAGGAAGTTGAAGGTTACTTGGAAGTAGATATATGCATGTTTTTTGCATAAGAGCATCACATAAATAGCTGACAAGGGCAAACAATATTAAAATGGCATTAATACTTATCTAATCCATTTGAAGAAATGAATGGAAATGCATAACAAATGCCTGAACGAAAAAAAAGAAAACATAAAAAGAGGAAACAAAATCATATGCCAAGGTCTGCCTGCATTTCCTGTTTTGCCTCAGTGTTTCTCCTCAGCTCAGCTGGCAGGCAGTTGGGGACTGAATAACTATTTATATATTTCATTTTTTGACAGGACGGCGATCATGTTATGCCATGAACAGGTTTCTTTACATATTAATTACATCTACCAGCTGGTGCGAGAGAGGATGGCTCCAGATACCTAGCCCAAGCGGACTCATTAGTTTTTACCCACAGATCTTAGCTGCTGCAGCATCGCATACTCATGGAAATGTAATATGGGATTTCAGTTCAGTGCTTTTGCTCTTACTTCATAGAGCTATTACTGCAACTACAACAACACCACTGATTTTACAGCAACTATGCTTGTTACTACCCCCATAGAGGGAGCAGAAGATTGTTTTAACTAACAATACTAAATTACATAAAAAAATCTAACAGAAGCTTGGACCAAATTATAATTCTTGCACTAATGTCAAACAACTCATATGTAAAAGCAACATAAAAAACAACCTACAGACAGAAAATATTTAGTAAGGGACATGAGCCAACATAATCCAACATTTACAGGCAGATGGCGGGGCGTGGGCTTCATCATTCCTAAAACTTCATCTGACTTCAAAATGCAAGACTTTTTGAAAATATCCTGATCAGTGATTCTTTGTATATCATTTCATTTTCTGTTTCATAACACAGCAGATGCTGATGTGATTATGTTCCAGCAGAGCAAAGTGGAACTACTTTTTTCTGAAAAGTATTTAAAATTTATGAAACAGCTTTCCTGTTGAGGGTTATTTTTTTGGGTTGCATCCAAACCTGGTGAAACAAATAAGAAAACACTACTTTTATAAACAAGATACAATTCAGAGAGGGAATTCCTCCAGGTTAGACCAGGTCTTTTTTTCTTTCAAATAATTCACAGATAAATTTCCAAAAGACAGTAAATTGACATTTAGCAACTCAAAAATCTTTACTGTAATTTTGCGCAGGTCCTTCTAGGGTACAGGTTAAGGTTTAGTTACCTGTAATGTTATTTTGTAGAATTTCAATGTTCTTACACTTCCATTTTCCATATTGTAAGAGATTGTTTTCCATTAAAATGAACCCATTTTATCAAAAGCATAGATATGATTCATTAAAAGCCTTAATAAGGCAAGTTTACTGTATGTGATAGGTAAAATGCAGGCGAAGGTTATATGATCAGCTCTCCATCGCCTGCACTTCAGACTAAAACATTGCAGATGATGTAATCAAGCCAGCTCGGTTGCTATGCTAGCTGGCTCGATCCACCTAGATTAACATGGACTCAACTGTCCTCTGTTCTGGAAATTCAGAAATTTGCAAGTTGAAATTGACTCGAAACCTTGACAAACATTTTTTGTGACTGCATTGTTTAATTTTGTTTCCTTTGGAGTGACCGTGGAAACTAGATACACATTTAACACACACGATCTCATTTCTCCAGTTGGTGTTCACCAGTATTACATGCAATAAAACAGAGAGAGAAAGAAGAAAATCCAAATCCTGGAGTATTAGATTGTTGATGCATGCAGGGATATTTGTTGTCTGTTTCTGACCAATCTTAGGATCAGGAGTGGTCAGCCATCCTCCAGCACCTGCAGGGACCAACTGATTTCTTAGGCCAATTTTTTTTCTTTCCGTTTTCTGGTGTGGGAGGAAATTTGAGCAACTGAACAAAACTTTTCTACAGAAAGAAAGTTCCAGGACTTAGATCTGAGGACCCTCTTGTTGAGTACACAATAGTACATCAATACCTAAATAGCCTGGAGATAAAATCATGACAATCCGCATGAGGGGTGTACAGTAAATGGCTGACAAGTGAGTAAATGTGCTCTCTCGCCCCAATACGAGTTTTATATTCCAAGAGAAAGTGTTGTTTTTTGGATGCATGTTGTGTACGAGGCATGAGGCATATGTTGTGTACAGCTGGTGGTACTCTAGGGGGTTTGTCTCCGCCTAATGCACAGCATGCTTTCTGCTCAATATAAACGAGGCAGCTGCAGATTCACCTCCGTGCGCAAGACCATAGTAGGCTAACAGCCCACAGACATCATGGCAGTCTCATCCATTTTCCTTTCCCAGATGTATCAGCAGGTGTCAGTTGTTTTTTGGGATTCCAGATAGGTCTGAGTGATAGAGTATGAGCATTTATGAACATATTTGGAAAGATTATCACAATTATAACATCACATAAATGTGCTCTTAAGCCAAGAATGTGTGACTGGATTTAAAGATTTGCCATTGTATCCTCTGTCAATTTGATTGTTTGAATAAAAGACAGATCATTTGAAGGATTTCTGGTTGTTTGAGGAGGGTCACGTGGCCTCTCACCACACACCACATCCAGGCTCTCTGCATGACATTTTCCCAGGTCCCTTCCATATTATAATGTCACAAGACAGATTTCCTAATATAAGCTAATATAAACATTGTGAAGACATTATTGGCAGCATTAGCCTTTGATTGAATGGCATTTAAACATCTGAGTGAGAGTGGTGAATCAGAGGGGTAGGACTTGGCAATGTGGTAAAAGAGAAATTCCCTTTGAGGACGGGTGTTTCATTTATACTTCTTTAGCAAGGCACAGAGCAGCAGCAGTTGGCAAACACACTCGAATACACACACAATTTAAAATGTACATTAACACATGTGCACACAAAAAGCAGTGTTCGCTTACTGCTCAGTGTGGCCAAAAACATTGTGTTCTCATTGCCAGCTAACTTGAAGTGGCTCATCATTACAGCGTATTGGTGAAGATCCAGACCTCATTCCAGCTTACTAACAATGTTTGACAGAATGCTGGTGTATTCCCATGAGGGAGGGATTCAGATGTCATGTGTGTGTGTGCGTGTGTGTTGTCAAATTGCCTCCATTTATTTTGGTTTACAGAATAGTTTCAAACTGAATCTGATGTTTCTAACTGCTTCACTCAGCGCCAGAGAAATATCAAATTCTAAAGAGCATGAATAGATAGAAAATATGTAAGGCAGACAGTTCAAAGGGAATAAAACAACAATGTATGCATTTAAATGAACAGTAGGGTTGAGATGTCAATATGAGGCACTTTGGAGTTTATTTCCCTGTTGATCTATATGTCTTTACAGGTGCATGTTTTCATCTTACATTCCTCCAACTTAGTGGTTAGTTCTATCAATACAATGGAGTCAGGGTGAAATGTAATTAGCACATTTGTCTTACGCTTTAGGTTTCTGTCTGTGCTATGACTCAGGGCAGCTTTTAATCTCCTGCAAAGCTGCTTTGGATCATATGTGTTGCCTCTGATCTTGAGCTGCTTTTGTTTGTTTTCACATAACCGCCGGAATGGCTTCACCGCTTTTTTTTTTTAATTCACATATACTTCAGCCTCTGCTTTGTCTTGTGAGTTCCTCAATGACAGAAGCATGGATATGGGCTTATCACTTATAAACAGCTCATCTATAAACATGGAGCAAACATTTATATTATTCCATTTGACAGGGTAATGTTTCTCGACGACACAAAATTCCAAAGTCAATTTGCATGCAGTATCTGCCTGTTGCACACATATGAGTTTGAAGCAGGTTGACATTTTTAAATAGAATCTGAATAGATCCACAGAAAACTGATGTAACCATTTGGATCGAAGTAAATGGTCATGTCTTGAGCTCAAACTCATGTCTCCTCATAGTGTGACAATGAACATGACTCACAGTGTGTATATACTTATTCCCTTTGGCAGTTTACACCCACAGCCAACTAAACTTAGTACCAAACTGGTCCCTCAGTGATGTTTTGTATGAAATAATTTTCTGGAAGGTTGAGCTGCACATAAACTTTGGGATTATATGTACAGTACAGTCTGGAAGTAAACTAATTTAATCCTCTCTCAATTTCACTGTTGCATGAGCTAAGCTGTCACAAAGTTAGCCCTACACATAATGTTGGGCAGCTGTGGCGTAGTGGAGAGCAAGGTAGTTCTCCAATCAGAGGGTCAGTGGTTCAATATCGGGCTTCGGCAGTCAATGTGTCCTTGGGCAAGACACTTAACCCCAAGTTGCTCCCGAAGGCTTGCCATCGGTGTGGACTGGATGTTGCATGAATGTTAGTTAGAGTCTGATGGTGGCACCTTGCATGGTAGCCTGTCATCAGTGTGTGAATGGGTGAATGATATGTAATATACTACTGATTGTAAGTCGCTTTGGATAAAAGCGTCTGCTAAATGACTGTAATGTAATGTTTGTCCCTCGTTTCAAACTGCCACATCATGTGCTGGTATTAACAGTAAGGTTTTTTCAAGAGCAATTTGGAAAAGCCCTACCCGTAACAAAAATGTGATAATTGGTAAAGAGTTGGTTTTTAGGGCAACTGGCTATGTTCCCCTTTGGATCAATAATGCACACCCAAAATTGAAACTCACTCAGCCTGAACTGGAGAATGAGTTTACAATCTAATGTCGGTTGGGTATAAAGATGCATCCCAGTGGCTCAAAAGCTATATGAAAGTGAAATTGAACATGACTCCTGTCTGGCTGCTGAGCTTATCCAACTCATTGTATGCGTGGAGGGGCTTCATGATAAATACACAGAGCAATAACCAGAGGAAATCAAATTGCCACTTTATGGAGCTGTATGGCGCAAAATCTGTTCCCATATTCTGTTTAAACTGCAAGTAATACTACCAACTTCACAGATTCAAGTGATACTTTGAAACTAACTTTTTGTGATTTCCATTTGTTTACTTCCACTCTTACATAAATGCTGAACTTATATGACGGACAACTGAAGGTGTATCACTGATTCCAACTGGAGAGATGCAAAAGTGGTTGTGCTAGTAATAATAGGCAAAAAAAAGAAACTTCAAAAGAGTTGCAAACACAGATATTTCTGTGCCCTATGTGGGCCTAAGCTCTGGTAAAAAAAAGGAACTATAGGTGACATGGTAAGTATAAAACTCTCTTTCCACTTTCAGTTTTCATCAGTCAACACATTCAAAGCATTATTGATACAAGAAAATGTCACAAAATAACTTTCTTTCCCTAAGAAGGCCAGTCAACTCTTTTTGGAAAGCAGCTTTCCAACGCAGAGGGAATACAAAGTTTCCATGAGGAAAATAAATGTTACACCGGTAATACAAACAAAGGAGAGAATTTCTGCAAATGCAGACAAAAACAATGACAAAAAAAGGAATTGCATTTCAATGGCTAAATGCCACAGGGCATTTCTTATTGCAGTGCCATGATTGCCCACTGCCCAAACAGAAGTTTCTGAGCTGCCTGTGAGATTGTTTAGGTATAGTGGCCACAGTTGGTATTACAGGTCACATAGCCAGCACTGGCCAAAATAACACACATAATTGTTACACATTTTGTTATAAACAACCTACATTTTACTGAGCTTCAAAACCATCCCAAAATTATTCTTTGTATTAGAAACAAATGATCAATTGGGTCCCAAGAGAAAGTTTTCAGTTTTTCTCATACATCTATGGAGCACAGTTTTAAGCGGAGACAATCCTGCACATCACCTTCATCTAATACATAAGACTGTCAACATTGTAGGCCAACGGGGTAATATGAAACTCATTATCAAATAGTGTCTTCTGCGTTACACATGAAATGCATGCGTGGACCGGATTTATTTATCTGATTCCTGTGAATCCCTTGTGTGTTAGGGTTAGTTTGAATCTCACACAGGATGTACAATCTCAACTACTAACAATGAGATATGCTATCACAGATTGTAAATACATGGAAAGGCTATCGCTGAAAATGTTGGCCAGTATCAAAAATGTGGTTTGATGTATCAAGTTTCATGGTTCAGATTTGGGTTTTCAATTAATATATTTTTGCTTGAATTCATAAAATAAGTAATAACCCATTGCTGGGTTACTCCATGTAAAAACAAAGGAGAAAACAAGCAAAAGTGGTAGGTGAAGAGTGTGACTCTTCTAACAAGCTCTTACAAGTTATATAGAACGAGACACACTGCTGGCCTTGGGGCTATTTTCAACTCCAGCACAGACCCAGTCGATGCATTACAGTGAAGCCTGTCATGAGTTCTCTGTGTTGGCCTGCGTGTCTCACTAAGGGGTCTGTGTTGCATGTGCCATGAGGTAGCCTCAGTGCGGGAGTCTTGAATAGAGCTCTGAGCTCCAGGCTCACTACATTCACTCCCTGTTCTGAAGGCCTGACAGTCCTATTAGGACTGAATGAGGAGGAATTTGCCTTACCTTGGCAAAAGATCTCTCATAGCACCTGACAGCTATGGCAGCTCGTCATGGCAGCTTGCTGATGAGAACTTTGCAACCCCCTTCTCCCCCACCTGAGCCACTGCCATCTCCAGCCCTCCACTCCTCCTCTTCAGACCTTCATGTGGAGAACTGAACTTTTCTATTCACTATAAGAACAACAAAATCGAAATATAAAATACATGTATCCCTTGCTGCGAAAGGAAGGAGAGAACTGGATCTAACAAGGCAAGGCATCGAGGGGGGTTGAGTGACGGGAAGAAGTTGAAAAGCACACAAGCAATTTAGAATTTTATATTCAATCTCCCCCTTGTGGAAACCCAAAACTACACTCCTGGCATCTCATTTTTTTCTGGCTGACACGTCATGTAAAATGATCAATACAAACGTGTCACCTCCAGCCGACAGGAGAGGAGAGATGGAACGACAGGTAACTCCAGGCACAACAATCAGTAAAGCCTGCAAGTCTGGTTTACGAGTTTTATTTTCAATTGTTGCACTTGATTCAAAGGCTTTGTTCAAGAGTATGTCTCTCAGCCTTATATGGAGCATTGTATATTTGGAAAAATAATGCCATTATCAATGCCAAACCCACAGGAAAAGAAAGCTATTTTCTTGTCAATGTCACAAACAGTAACACCCCACGTTGCTTTTACCATACAGGCTACTTTTATAACAGTGTCCTGTTGATGACAGCTGATGACAGCTGAAACAACTTGTTTGCGGCCGATGATGCCAATGAGCTGCTGAATCTGAGAAGTTACACCTCTCACAATCACACGTCAAGCATGAGATGCAAGACAGTCGATGAGTCACCAGGAAGTGAAACACAAGAAAGAGCTCCCAGAGTGTGAATCGGTGGTGGCCATCTGGCAGTGATGAGCAAGTGCCCCCTTCGCCTCCTCAACCTGTCGACTGGGACCAACAGAGGCAGAAATCAGTCAGATGAAACTGATGTGGACATCAGGTGGAGGATCCACTTACAGCTCGTCTCGCCTGAGCTCCCTTTGACTGCTGGTGCACTCCGATACGCTGCCTTGCCTCTGCAAGACAGTTCTATTTCTTCAACCTCCTAAAGGTGTTGAGCAGTGACTAAACACTCCCAAATGACCTTATCATTTGTTTTATTATTTCAGCCATGGGGTGGGTGGTGGTAGCCAAGGTGGCAGATAGACATATTCAGAATGGAGATTAAGTGAGAATCGCACCCACCTCATGGGGGTTCGGTGCTCAGTGATTATGCAAAACCTGTAAAAACATCCCTGGCTCAAAAGAAAGTGAACAAGGGATGCTTTGATCATGCTGCTGAGGTTACCTTGACTTCAAGGTCACTCTCGACATTCAAATTCTTCCTTTGTTCTTTATCATGGCTTGTAAGCAACACCTATACTGAAAGAATTATCAGAGCGCGGGGCACTGGGATGGCAGCAATATACAGAAGGCTGTATATATGGATTTTTTTTCTGTAACTGACAGTGAATAGTCACAGTGCCATCATATTGGGATATACTAATAAAGCTGAAGAGGCATTACATTTGCAAGCAAAACGATGTTTGATTCATTTGTTTCGTGTGAATTACTGTAAATCCAAGGCCTTTTAAATAATGAGTGTGGTAACTGCCGGGTTTTGAAATAGCGAGGGGAACCTTGGCAAGGAGTGTTGAAGGTAAACTCAGCCACTCCAACCTATCAAAATATATTGTATTGGCATTACATGTTTAAACTGATCTCATAGGAATGCTGACAAATAGCACAACATTTTAAGGATATTAAGAGCAACACATTTTAGGTTTTTCGTGTCATGTTACGCAAGGTTTGGTCTTACTTATGTTTGGGGATGCGAAGTCCCTGAGCTAGAAATACCCTAATTATGAATTTTATATTTTTCTAAAAAGTGTGCTTTAACACTTAATTTTGAATTTAAAAACTTAATTTTAATTTTACTTTCACAAGTTTTGAGGCAAAACAACTCAATTCAGGTTGACTGCTAGACAAGTATCGTAACCGGAACTGTATATCACACTTGAAAGGGCGGGACATTCAACTTTGGACCAATCAGTGTCCTTGGAGCCACTACAATTGCAAAGTTGTTCAGTTAGTCATATTATTCCCATAGTATTCTCATAATAAATCCTTTTAGCTTGGTTGCACAATCTTCTCATAAATGGGCTACTTTTCTGCTATCATGTGTCACATTAAATATTTGCTTACTAAGCACGTGCTGTAGAGGTAATACGGAATCCATTATCCACAATGTGTTCCATTTATGTTCAGTCATATCATGTCATGTTTATTTAAGCCTGATAACACAAATAGAGTCTCAGTGGGCAGGCCAACATCATAATTGATTCCCGACCCAGTCAAAGCTCTTCAAAACTGGAAAGAATGACCACACCAATTTGTACATTTCTATCAACACATATGTATGCACATCCATAGACAGACACATCATTCTTCTACACATTTTCAACTTTCATGCACATTTTAATCCAGTAAGGTTTTAAAATGGTGTCTATTTACTGTATTACACATTTGAAAAATAAATAAATATCTAGCACACATGCTAAAAATATATATTCAGAATATACCTTATATGATCATGGCAGATATACAGTAGTTGAGTCAGTTTTTTCATGATTTATATAAACGCACTTAATGAGGTCTTATGGAAGAAGAATTACAAAAGTAGGTACAAGAAATGCTAAACACTGCAGAATTATGCCAATGTAATTACACTGCAATACAATCTGAGGGTACCGCCATCTTTTATTTCTAAATGAATGGTAGTTGTTGTGTCTGCACCTCATACAAGCACATAACTGAAACTGTAATCTCTTCAAAGTACACACCATAAATCTCCAATCTGCTAATAAATCAGTTATCCAAACAGAAATTAGGATTTAAATATCTATTACAACAGATTAAAGGTGGTTTTAAATTCTGTCCAAAGTGGTTTCATGCATTTGGGGTTATGTACCCTTGATCAGATGACAACTGTCAGAACTGGAAATGTAACCTGCAACCATGACCAATGACTGACATGCAAACCCTCTTTTCTGCCAGGTAAAATCAACATCTGTGTCCCGTCTCTGTGACAGACAGCATATGAAGATACATTAATGAGACATCCATGTCCATCCCTTTTATCCTCAGTACATGATGCTTGCTGCAAAGAAGGAAAAGGTTAGGGGAAGCCGATTGCTGCTAAAAAGTCTGCATCAAACATTAATGAAGAGGATGATTCATGGGATGGGATGATTCAATCTGTGTATTATTAATAATGACATTGGTATAGTAAAACTGAGTGAAGGACACCGTCTGGGGACAGAGCGCTTTAGAAGCCTCAAGCTATATTACTGAAATGTCATGAATTATTGTTATATTTTCAGTGAATTATAATTATATTTTCAGACTTTATATATATATACTCACACACATGTGAGTTTGCAATGTTAAATATAAAGCCTGAAGAGTGAACAAAGCTTGAATTCAAGTGAACAGGTGGCAGCAAGAAAATCTATGGGGATTTTCAGCTTAAATTAGTTTTTTTACAAACTAATACCACAAATATTAAACAAAAATCATGTGCTTATGAAAACAATGTGCAGCTCAGAAAGAACTGGGTATTAGAACTGGGTATTATCTGGATAACATCAAATATCATAGATTACAGGAATATAAATTAAGCTTTAAGGATTTATCATTGCAGACCATGTCTCCACAATCTTATTGAAACTAGTTGTTGGTTCAAACTTTTTAAACTTTATACTTTTATATCTGTTTACATTTTCCTGATGAACAATTTTTTGTTTGCAGTTGTGCAATGACTGTCCTCTCTAAAAAGCAAAGGCTGAAGTTGGATGATGTTATAACCTAACACACCAAAACTTGTTTAACCATGATTAATCCCAAAGTTGGCTATATTTAACCACACTGATGGTTGTGTCAGAAAGTCTTTGCCAGGCACTGAAATGTCCACATACTTAAACACAAGAGGATGCTGGGATTGGATAATTTCCTTATAAACCCACATTTTGTTCAGTGATGATGTTTTTCAATTGTCCTTTTTCAATAGTTGTCCAAATGCGGTTCATCCCTGTGTTTGCGTAAATTTATGGCCTAGCTAATTTATCACCACTTTTATTTTTGCAACTAATCCACTCCAGTGCACAAGTTATTCTTCTCTTGTTGTTTTGGGTATTTCGGACAGTTGACAAACAACTTCAGGAGCATTAACATTCAACCTGGAATAGAGCCAACCCTGATTTGCATGTAGCCAATGAAAAGCAAGCATATGTTCAGATTTGTGATGTGTCTAATGAAGACGGATATGTTGTCAAGTGAAAATGAAAGTATATTAAGTTGCATCTGATTCTTGTCCCAATATGAGACACTTTAAATGATCAGTGATTGGGCCAATATTTGGCCAATATTAAGTCGGACGTCCTAGACGATGATCATGCAGAACCCAAACCCAAAAGGGACACTATGTCTTCGTTTGGCAATGTTATTAAAATATGTATATTGTTTCATGAGACAATCACTGTGAGCACTGTCAGCCTTTAACGGTGTGTACTCTTTGTTTTGTGTGCCCGACAATTCAGTTACTCAATGGTACAAAGTGGGTGCTGTTCCTTCAATAGTAAATTACCATAGTGACCATCTGACAATACAATTATAGATGTTTATTGATAAATATCAGTGTGCATAATATACTAAATATGATGGTGGTAAAGTTTATCTGTGAAAGCAGAATTTGGATATATTCACCGAAGGACACAAAGACACCAATATTGACTACTATGTTCAACTCCATCTTCTCACTGCTAATGTAATTAATTTCACAAATCAACGACCGAGATATTGAGGTTCGTCTGTCTTAAACCAATTCAATTATCTACCTAATCTAACAAGATGAAGGAGAAATCAATTGAAACGTATTACTGCAAAGCAAGGGGAGGAGATATTTGGTTTCCCTTGCATATCTTGAACACAAACCTAATTGATGTTTATCTGTGTTGATTTTTCTTTCTTTTTTTATTAAAAGCTTAAATAAGCATGTTTCTCTAAAGCCAGGAGATCCATGAAATATGGGAGATAAAAAGACAGAAATCTTAAATCTAAAAGTTGACATTCTCAAGTCAGGGGAAAATTACTTGAGAATGTGTTTGTTGTTTCACGTTTAAATTATACACCACCTGCTTTGTAATCCAATGCATGTACTACAGAGGTGTAGTAAATTCTTGATTCTAAAATGAATAGCAATGTAGACGTGAACGATTCAAAAGAAATGAGTTGGTAGTGCAGGAAGAATATTTGATTAATATATAATTTGTTTTGATATACCATACGATTAAATTGATAAATTAAATTAAATTGATTACTGCGTCATAATTTCTGCTTTTTAGATGTGCTGACTTCAATAGCAGTGGTCTGTCCACCCAGTTTGTCCTTGACGAAAATATTTCAATGACTACAAAAAGGCCACTCAACCGACAGCAGATTTCTGCCAGGTGTATCGGCAACGACTACTGCTGAAATGTTTAATTGAATGAATACAAACCACAATTTCCACCCATCTAGCAGGTTAAAGTTTTCACTTATCCTGTGAGTTATCTGCACATCTACTGGACGGATTTGGTACAGACATTCATGGTCCTCAGGTGATCAATATATTATTGACTGAAGTTCGCCACCATAAAGTTAAAATTTGTGTTTTTTTAGTGAAATGTCCAGACAACTATTTAATGTATAGCTATGAAATCTATATGCCCCCCTAAGGATAAATTGCAATATTGTATTGTAACTTTGGCAATCTCTTCCCTTTTCATCTGGCACCATCTCTTGTCCAATTATGATCTACTATTTAAAGTTATGTATCAGTTTTAACTGCACTTTGTGTTTAGTGCCAATTAGCAAATGTTTACATGTAAACATGCTAAACTACGATGGTAAACGTTAGACCTGCTAAACATCATCCCTCTTATTTAAATCTAAACATCCTACTATTATGTTCTTCCTCTTTCTCGCTCTCTCTTTCTGTACTTCTTTCTTTGTCCTTACTTACTTACATACTATCTTTCTTTTCTTTCTTTAGATATAAGTCTTGACTAAAAGCTCCCCCAAAGATTACACTTCTATGTTTTATGAATTTATTGGAGCAGACATGCTCTGCTTCTACTAACTCTAATGATATTTGCACTCCTATTCATACTGGCGGTCTGCCACAATTCAGCTGACTTTCATTCATCAAAGGGCCGTCTGCACAGGCCGCACAAACTGAGCAATAAGTCTTTAAAGTGACCCAAATATTATAACACCAGGTACCCTTCCAACATTTTATTACGCTACAACTGACTGGCAATGTTTCTTTGGGATGATTTTATTATGAGGAAGAATTCCTGTGTTGCCAACATTAGAGCTTGTAGGCTCCTGGAAACACACCACTAGATTGTTGTAAAATGATTTTATAAAATGGCCAGTTTCTTTTCAGTTGTGTGCATGCTTTACATGAACAAAACACTGGACATGTAAATGGGGAATGTATTGATTTTCATCCCATGCTTGCTAATATTGAGGATAAAAAACATTATTAGGATGAAGTGATTGGGTGTTTAGGTAAAAGCAATTTATCATCCCCTTTGACCTCCATCCCCAATCAATACTTTCAATTTGTGCATTGATCAAAGCAAACAGGCTTAATGCGAGGGCTAAACAAAATCTTACAAGGGTCACATTAAAAATGCAAGGCGTGGAAGATATCTCAAGTGCCCTGACTGGATGTGGTCCAAATATAATATTGTACCCCTGCAGCAATTATAGGGATCGCTGAAAGGGTGGAGACTGCAAGGAAATTAACTCAGGATCAATCTTAGCACTTATCAGGATATAAGTGAGTCGGCTGAGGTTCAAGGAGACTTTAGGAATCTGTTTGGCACCTGACGTGGTGCAGCTCTGGCTGGGAGAGGTGGACTGCCAATTACACTTGACTTTTCTGCCCTTTTATATCATGTTGTGACTTACCTTATTTGTACCTCAAATATACATTTTTGAACTTACAGTACTTCATCAACAAACTTTCATGGACTCATTCGTCACTGATTTCCCTTTTCTGTAAATTCTCTAACAGGCATTTTTTATCATCTTCCACTTTTGTATTTTGTAGCAGATCCCACTATTCAGCTACTATGATACAATCTGTATTCAAAGTCAATGAGTGATGAATATCCATCCATCCATCCATCCATTTCCTTCCGCTTATCCGGGGCCGGGTCGCGGGGGCAGCAAGCTAAGGAGTGTCCTCCAGACGTCCTTCTCCCCAGCAACACTTTCCAGCTCCTCCTGGGGAACCCCGAGGCGTTCCCAGGCCAGACGAGATATATAATCTCTCCAGCGTGTTCTGGGTCTACCCCGGGGCCTCTTACCAGTTGGACGTGCCTGGAAAACCTCTAAAGGGAGGTGTCCAGGAGGCATCCTGATCAGATGCCCGAGCCACCTCAGCTGGCCCCTTTCGACGCGAAGGAGCAGCGGCTCTACTCCGAGCTCCCTCCGGATGTCTGAGCTCCTCACCCTATCTCTAAGGCTGAGCCCAGCCACCCTACGAAGGAAGCTCATTTCGGCCGCTTGTATTCGCGATCTCATTCTTTCGGTCACTACCCAAAGCTCATGACCATAGGTGAGGGTTGGAACGTAGATGGACTGGTAAATCGAGAGCTTTGCCTTTCGGCTCAGGTCCTTCTTCACCAAAACGGTCCGGTACAACGCCCGCATCACTGCTGACGCTGCACCGAACCGCCTGTCCATCTCCCGCTCCATTTTACCCTCACTCGTGAATAAGATCCCGAGATACTTGAACTCCCTCGCTTGGGGCAGTGACTCACTCCCAACCCAGAGGGTGCAATCCACCGTTTTCCGGAAGAGAACCATGGCCTCAGACTTGGAGGTACTGACTCTCATCCCGACCGCTTCACACTCGGCTGTGAACCGCCCCAGTGCGTGCTGAAGGTCACGTTCTGAAGAAGCCAACAGAACCACATCATCTGCAAAAAGCAGGGATGCGATTCTGAGGTCCCCAAACCGGAAACTCTCCTCCCCCGGCTGCGCCTTGAAATCCTGTCCATGAAAATCACAAACAGGATTGGTGACAATGGGCAGCCCTGGCGGAGGCCAACACAACTGGGAACAAGCTCGACTTTGTGCAGCACTGGGAACAAGCTCGACTTTGTGCCGAGTATCCGGACACAGCTCTCACTTTGGTCATACAAGGACCGAATGGCTCGTAGTAATGAACCAGGTACCCCATATTCCCGCAGTACCCCCCACAGGACTCCCCGAGGGACACGGTCGAAGGCCTTCTCCAAGTGCACAAAACACATGTAGACTGGATGAGCAAACTCCCATGCACCCTCCAACAGACCTGCAAGGGTAAAGAGTTGGTCCGCTGTTCCACGTCCAGGACGGAATCCGCATTGCTCCTCCTGGATCTGAGGTTCGACAATCGGACGGAGCCTCCTTTCCAGCACCCTGGAGTAAACTTTCCCGGGAGGCTGAGCAGTGTGATACCCCTATAATTGGAGCACACTCTCCGGTCCCCCTTTTGAAAATGGGAACCACCACCCCGGTCTGCCACTCCACAGGCACTGTACCCGACTTCCACGCGACAGTGAAGAGACGTGTCAACCAAGACAGCCCAACAATGTCCAGAGCCTTTAGCATCTCTGGTCGAATCTCATCCACTCCTGGCGCTTTGCCGCTGAACAGCTTTTTAACTACCTCAACGACCTCCGCCAGGCATATGGACGAGACTTCCCCTGAGTCTTCAGACTCTGCCTCTTCCACAGAGGACGTGTTGGTCGGGTTCAGGAGTTCCTCAAAGTGTTCTTTCCACCGCTCGACAATATCCCCAGTCCGGGTCTGCAGTTCTCCCCCTGCTGAGCACAGCCTGAGAAAAGCCCTGTTTCCCCTTTCTGAGTCGTCTCACGGTTTGCCAGAACTTCCTTGAGGCCATTCGAAAGTCCTTCTCCATGGCCTCTCCAAACTCCTCCCACACCCGGGTTTTTGCCTCAGCAACCGCTGCAGCCCTTCTGGGCAACCGGTACCTGCCTGCTGATTCAGGAGACCCCTCGGCCAACCAAGCCCGAAAGGCCTCCTTCTTCAGCTTGACGGCCTCCTTCACCGCTGGTGTCCACCAGCGGGTTCTTGGATTGCCGCCACGACAGGCACCGATTGCCTTCCGACCACAACTCCTAGCAGCAGCTTCCACAATGGAGGATTTGAACATGGCCCACTCGGATTCCATGTCCCCAGCCTCCCCGGGATGCACGAGAAATTGTTCCGGAGGTGGGAGTTGAAGACCTTGCGGACAGGATCCTCAGCCAGACGTTCCCAGTTCAGCCTCACTACACGTTTGGGTTTACCGGGTCTGTCCGGCAGCCTCCCCCGCCACCTGATCCAACTCACCACCAGGTGGTGATCAGTTGACGGCCGCAGGTCTGATGACACAACTACAAAGTCGATCATAGACCTTTGGCCTAGGGTGTTCTGGTACCAAGTACACTTATGAACCTCCCTATGCTCAAACATGGTGTTTGTTATGGACAGTCCATGACTAGCACAGAAGTCCAACAACAAAGCACCACTCGGGTTCAGATCGGGCAGGCCGTTCCTCCCAATCACACCCCTCCAGGTTTCTCCACGTTACCCACGTGAGCGTTGAAGTCTCCCAGAAGAACTATGGAGTCCCCAGTCGGCGCCCTTTCCAGAACACCACCCAAGGACTCCAAGAAGGCCGCGTACTCCGAACTGCCGTTTGGTGCATAGGCACAAACAACAGGCAGAGACTTTCCTCCTGCGATTCCCAGTCGCAGAGAGGCGACCCTCTCGTTCTCCGGGGAGAACTCCAGAACAGCGGCGCTCAGCCGGGGGCTTGTGAGTATCCCCACACCCGCCCGATGCCTCTCACCCTGGGCAACTCCGGAAAAGGAAAAAGTCCAGCCCCTCTCCAGGAGTTTGGTTCCAGAACCGGTGCTATGCGTGGAGGTGAGCCCAACTATATCTAGCTGGTAGCGTTCCACCTCCCGCACCAGCTCCGGTTCCTTCCCCGCCAGAGAGGTGACATTCCACGTCCCTAGAGCTAGTCTGTGATGCCGGGGTCAGCACGCCCAGGTTTCCGCCCCAGCCTGCCGCCCAGCTCAGATGATTGCACCCGACCCCAATGCCTATCCCTGCGGGTGGTGGGCCCACAGGGTGGCGGCATGATGTAGCTTTTTCGGGCTGGGCCCGGCCGGGCCCCATGTGCCAAGGCCCGGCCACCAGACGCTCACCGGCGAGCTCCCCTACCAGGTCTGACTCCAGGAGGGGGCCCCGGTTTCCCTATTCCGGGCGAGGTGCCACAACCTTGCATCGTCCGATTCATTGGGGTTTGGTGAATCGCTCTTAGTCTGACCCCTCCCCCGAGACCACTTTGCCTTGGGAGACCCTACCAGGAGCTATTGCCCCCGACAACACAGCTCTCAGGATCACTGGGGCACACAAACCCCTCCACCACGATAAGGTGGCGATTCATTGGAGGAGGTGATGAATATCTTCCATTTAATTCTGCTGGTACTCTACGCAGCTCATATTCCCAGCACTCGTACCTGCCTTGCATTGTAAATGGCAGAAGTCTTGCTTTGATCAGTTGCGTCAGACAATAAACATCTCAAATTTAATTCTAAAAGATGAATGCCCTGATTGGCATCAATGCCATGATTTTCAGTCTACTGGCATCGAATTTCCTTGGCATTTTTAATCATAATACCTATTATAGACTCGAGGGCATCCATGGTTATTAAGAATCTCTTAACACACCTCTCCATCTAAATCAATGTGGTACATTGTGATGTAAATTACCGTTTGGGCTTCAGGTTCTCAGCTGAGTGATTGAGAGTTTAGGCAGTCTGAATCATTTGCCAGGCCTTTCTAATGGTAGCTCATAATTTCACAGATCAATGAGCATTATCTATAGCAGTAAAACAAAAAAAAGTTAAATTTGAATTGGGGCCAAACTCAATATTCCAATCCCATTGTTCAGCAAGGACACGGCCTTTTGAATCCCACTGTGCTGCCAAGTACCACCTTTGAAATACAAGATATCTCAGTGTGTTGTTTCTTAAACCACTTGTCTGATATTCCATCTGAATTGAGATTTTGCTTCGCCTCATTTCTGGGACCCTTTGTGTGCTCACCAAGACTCGCCATGCCCAGGGCCACAACTGGTTTGAGTTAAAGAATTACTTTGTTTGTAAATAAACACTATATCAGAATACAAAGCACAGTGCACAGAGGGAATGATGTATGTGGGGTTAAAGGTAAATTTGACATTTAACTAAAAGTAACAGATTAACACGTTGTATGTTCCAGGAGTCTTCACTGGTTGCATGGCAACCTCAAGGTGACCTGGACTCCAGTGACTGCTTTATTCCTCTTTTCCCAGTCTTTGTGCTTTGTTTAGCAAATCGTCTCTTTACTTTAGTTTAATTCCTAATAGAAAGATATGTGACTGACCTCCGTCTTATTATGTATCTCTCAGATAGAAAGTGGATTTCCAAAAATGTTTGTCTATTCCAGCAACATCACTAAAAAGAGTAAGCAAGGAACACATGTGCTCAGATGATCAAAGAGACAACTGAAATAAACATCCATCACAGTTTACAGACCAGCCCCATGGTCCCAATGCCATAGTTTGATGTGTACATAGTTTTCCTCCGGAGAAATTTATAACCAGTATTTTAGGGTCCCCTTGGATTCAGTTTTTACCTCTAAATGAAGATGAGATGGCTAAATGATTGGCTTGTTCATCAACTGTCTGATTGTCTGACCACCTATGTTTTTTTACTAGCAAAGTCATTGTGTTCCCAAATCTCAGCATTTAATTTCCGAGTGCAATGTAGTATTAACAATATAAATGGTGGTCACTATGAAAATGAAGCTTAAGCTTTAACAAACCTAGACTACCCTTTAACAAGGTGAGAGTTTAATACAGCCGTGCAACTCACACCAGTTAGAAGTCACAGTCAAACTAGTGAAGAGTTATCGAGTTGATATCTAGCTTTATAATGTTTCAGCTAGTGGTAAAACCATATTTATGTTCCTGAAGAGACTCTGGTGTTCTATTGTAGAACTAGAAAGTTAAGGCAATAAGGTCATTGATTGATAATGTCCCAAACCTATACCGCATTATGTTAGAGCAAAGCGGGATGGATACAAGTTAACTATCATACAATCTGTAAACTCAGCATAACATTTTAAGTAGCTGCAAAAATCACAACACCCATCCAAGAATATCAAGTGGTTCGGCACAAGACTCGATGTGGCTTTCCCATCCTCATAAAGAGTTTAAAGAGCATGAAATTTAAACACAGATAATGGAAGCCTGTATAATTATGCTCTTGTCTCATGCAGAGGTGCCTTCATTCCTCTCTTTGCTTCAGGCCATTTCTGATCCAACACCAGCATCCAGAATATGAAAAAAGGGAGGGTTCTGCAGTGTGAATGCAATTTGCAGCTGGTGAGTTCGTCCTTCGATACTTGCCCAAAAGACATGAAAGGTTAAGCTATTATGATCTGCACAAGGCAGATAAATAGAGTCCTGCTGGGCAGAGAGAAAAAGAAAACAACACTTTTCTTGGAGATATGTTTACTGGAGCTTCAGGGCAAGCATGTATAATCTGGGTTTAATTCAATTAATATGTTGCCTCAAAGTATCCAGAGCAAAAAACACTGCTATTTATTTGTACTACGAGATGTTGCATATTAAATGATGCAGCTCATTGAGCTGAAATCTGGAACGACATAACCAAGATAAAGTGAAAACATTCACTGATTTGAGTCGGTGCTGGTAATTCAGATTTATAGACATACTAGGACTAATAGTGGACCTTGAAGGAGGATCCATCACCAGTGGCATGTGGCATTGATGGCCTGGGAATGTGAGGCGCTTTTATGGACGCTTTATGAGCAGGCTGTCTGAGCTTTTTGAAAGCTGCATCACTCAGGGTGTCAAACAAAAGTGGTCTCCATGTATTCACGTACAGCATTCCTCCTCTAAGCCTGACCAGTAGTAATCTGTGGTTCACACACAACACACACATTATCCAATATCACCCAAGGCTCTAACCATCTGGTGTACAATCACCCTGTGAATACTGTGTTAAAAACCATAAGCCTTTCTGTTATCTTTCCTTCGCATTCTGCCTTCCCAAGAAACGATACTTGTTAGCTAGAAGACCCAATGATGTCAGTGCAAGGAGAGCTGGCGCATCAAAGAGCCAAATATTGTGGTGGATGTCTACGAGACCCTGTTGTCTTGAAAATCCAACCCTGTGCTTTCTCCCATAATGCCTTAAAAAATAACTGCAGTAATTGCAGCAGGGCTTTTGTTTTTCTTCGCAGCAGAAATAATTGTGTTTACAAACGGTTGCTGGAAATTTGAGACTTGAGAGAGTTGCAAGGTCAGATTGGATATGACAAGTGCAGAATTCTTCTTTTGTTTAAGGGAGAATTGCCTTTTAACACCAAACATAATGTGTGTAAACATCCTCGTAGACAAAGTCTGTTCCAGACCAAATTTCAAAAACATCTGTTGGTTTGTTTATCGCTCACAAACAAATTAGCGAGACAAGAAAGCATGAGGCAAAAGTATCTCATCAATATGAAAATAACCTTACAAAAACACCACAGTGTCTCAAACATATGGCAAAACTTCTACTCAAGGAAATGATATCAGTCAAAATTCATCAACACAGCCTTGGAGGACAGGTCAAATGGGAATTAACTCTTCAAGCAAAGAGTGCAAAATTGAATTCATATTCTTGTAATCATATGCATGAGTAAGATCCGTGTGTGATGAGCATGGAAACTGGGTCTCAAGAGCTTTTTAAACAACAAACTTTAAATACAAAGATTACACTTAAACTGAACATCATCTGTGAGAGAAATAAATAAGACACACACACAAGCTCAGATGCACACCTTCTCTACAAACACAGATGTTAAATATATTTGGTTTCATATCTTATGAGAACTATAAAATAGAGTAATAAGAAGAGCATCCTCTTCGTGACCAAGAGAATTCAGAGTGCGGGTGGGTACTGCCTATAACTCTTTATATAAGCTAACTTTTTATGGCACAACAAAACCCACAAAAGAGTTTGACTTGAAGATGGCGAGGTGTGTCTTGCCCAGCCAAACAGCACAACAGGCCTTTGTGATGCTTTTGGCATCACAAGCAGCTGGCAAGATGGGGGAATAAAATCATCCTTCATAATTTCAGGAGTTGGGCCCTGCCAGGTATTTAGAAAGCTTATTGCCTGCTGAGTTGGTCTGCAATTAATCCGGAAGGCCCAGTCAAGCAAGACAGATGAATCTTGTCATCTTCTGGGAGGCAAGAGAGTTGACTGATCCGAGTTCTTGAGCTAATGTATTAGAAAAAGAAAACTTAATTTACTTCCTTTTAGAGTAGATTGAATGTAGAAGACATGTCTCTAGAGAGTTGTCTGCCCTAGTGAATTAATGAGTCAGTTATTCAATAACTTATCAGCTGTCCGGGCAGTTTATAATATTGTTTACACATTTGTAGGCCATTGATTATCAGTTTGTGTTTAATTAACTCATCTCCAAATATGTGAATTCTGATAAACCAAGGTTTTTTCCCAAATATTGTATTTAAATTTGTTTTGTGTGAGCATTTTTATTGTGTAGACCCCTGAGCTCTGGTAAAATCAATTAAACTGAGTAAAGAAGCCAGTATGCAGACAAATAAAGAACAGTCTTATGACAATGTACATTCTTTTTTGGTTTATTTGGTATATAGGTATATAGCATGAACCGCTTCCACAGCATTTATAGCCTAAGCTAGTTTGCAATGTCTGTAGGTTATACAAAACTCAAGAAAGGAAAAACAAAGACAAAAACAATGATGCAATTAAATTATATTCTAAAACTAAAATTGTATGACAATCACAATGAAATGCACTCTCGGAAAACATTTTTTTTAAGGACCATATACCAGTGGTTTTGCATGTTTTGGTCCTAAGAAATTACCAACACATTACATCCTATCTATCCATTTTCCAAACCATGGCAATAAAAGTTGTTCATGGTGTTTTCATATTTTTTAGTATTTCAAACTTCAGTTATCTTTCATTTCATGAAAATCACTCAGCAACCTCTTGAGGCTTGGTGAGTTGAGCAGTCCATTACAGCTGAAACAAAGTCTGCAAGTTCTGCAATAGTTTCAATATTATTGTGTCCAAAAGTCGGATTATAGGTTTTAACAATTTAAGTTGGAACAATACATAAAACATCTAAAACTGCATGGAAAAGTAAAGTAAACATGATTTGTAGGCAACATGCTAAAACTGGTGGTCGAGTATTCACAAATGCTACATTTTGTACCAAAAAGTAGTCGATTAATTGTGGGAGATACATCATACTTTTTTTTCACCCAATAGCAATGATCAGTTTTCCTCAAATAGGTCTCAAATACAACCAGTAAAGGGTTAACTAATGTAGGGAGAACCTACCGGGGGCTCTGAGAGGGTTTTAAAAAATGATTGGATGGCAGGGATAGCGGAAGGCATTGCCACTGTTTTAAAACTGCAATATCGTGCTACAAGCAGCGGGGGGCATAAATCTTATAGCATGTCAAAAACATCACATTTCCTCTGTCAAACAATCAGCAACTTCCCCCACACATGTTTCTTCTAAAACAATGTGTCTTGGTGAGTCCTCAAGTGCTGTTTTTACTCCTCACTCCTTTATGGTCTCGATTGCTAGTTTTAAGTGTTCTTCAATACAGCATGATATTCGTTGACTAGATTATGGTCCCATTCAGAATAAAATAAACCATAATTATTATTATATTCCTTTGTTGATCCCCATGGGGGAAATTCGGGTGTTGCAGCAGCTCAACTACATAGAAACAGATAATAAATACACATATTATACAATAAAATAAAAATAAAAATAGAATAAAAATAAAAAAAAAATAAGACTAAAAATAAAAATGTACAGTATATCCACATTGGGGGGGCTGGTCAGCATGATGACAGACTGTGGTCTCCGCTGTTGTTGTACAGTCTGATGGCAGTGGACACAAATGAGCGTCTGAAGCGCTCAGTCCTGCTCTTTGGTAGAATCAGAAAGAGCTGCCCAGCTGCCACAGTTCCTCATGGAGAGGGTGAGAGGGATTGTCCAGGATGGCTCCGAGTTTGGCCTTCATCCTCCTCTCACCCACTGACTCCAGACTGTCCAGCTCCAGACCCACCACAGAGCTGGCTTTCCTCACCAGCTTGTTGAGCTAAAAAAAGCAGGGTATGCTTTAGGACGAGCTACCCTGTGATTGACAGGTCGCTACTGCTACCAGATACTTATATGGCGTCCCTTCGTCACATCTCTGCAGTCGAAATATGGTTACTTCTGTTAACTATTTACAAAAAAAACAAGATGGCAACCGCCAAAATCCAAAATGCCGCGATCCACACTTCAAAAACCTCAGTCCACAAACCAATGGGTGACATCACAATGACAATGTCCACTTCTTCCCAAAGTCCAACATATTTGATGTTTAATATGATATAATGCGTTTTTGAGAACTTTGAGGGGGGGCACAAAAGTGCTTTTGATAGTTGACTTTATTCATGAAACCCCTAACTTGTGCTACATTAAAGTGCACTGTATAAGTATTTGTTGAGAAGTTACAGCCCCGCCTCTCAGAGAAACACATGGCTCCTACAAGTTTCTGATGGGAAATAGCTGATAGCGGGGGGGGGGGCAACATCACCATTGTTGAATGAAGGATCTTTAATCTTCCGCTTTTCAGTAAGATACTGTACATCTAACAAAGCCATTTCCGCTGTAAACTGTCCCACTGTGATTGCCTCTCTCTGTCACAGTAAATTAATGGATGCAAACACTATGATTGCTTGGAATTAGTCTACTATTCAGAAATGAGACAAGGCAACCTTCCCCTTGTTGCTTTTCATCACAAAGAGAGTGAACAAATGTTAACACCATACCTTCGGGGAATATAAATACATATCAAGATACAGCCTGATTGTGTATAATACATTTATCTTGTGTTGTAGAAAATCTATCTATGGTGAAATCCAATGCTGAATTATCTACTGCAGGACTGTCAAAACCCATGTAGTACATTACTGCCTGGTCATTAAATTGTCCTTTTAACCAAGTTTTGGATGGATAATATAAATTCAATCAATTCACTACTTTTTTCCGTAGCACAGCAAGTTTTTTGTCTTCAAAAACTATGGTTTTACATTCCAACATATTCCATTTTCACCACTTAAAGGTCAGATTGTCTCTTCTACTGCAGTTGCCTGAACTAAATTGAGTTGGCTGCTAAATTATCAGAGAATGTTAAATTGTTAAAGTTACTAACTAATATGCATGTGGTGGGCTGCTTTGCTTTGGGCTATGTAAATTTGCTTTTAACAGCACTTTAACACTGCATACATTTAAGCCGTTCTATGAAGAAATGTTCTCAGAGAAAGTGGGAGTGTGTGTACGAGTGAAAGAGAAGGGAGAGATTATTTCAAGAATGATCATGAATTTGAAAATCTGAAACTTGTATGATTAGACAAGGACAAAACTATTCAACCAATGAAAATCTACAGATTTTCTTTTGTAAAATAAAAATAGATACTTAGGAAAGACAAAGCATCACATTTAGTCTTGATTTGACTAAATATTCACTGTTCAGTCAATTAACTTCTTATCCAGGTATGAATGATGGATAGGATCTGCACAGGTCAAGTCATGTTTGCACTAAATGGTTAATGAAAGTAGGTGAGATAACCTTATTAAAGCTTGTGTTGAACAAAAATTCAGAGTAAGCCGGTATAAGCCTCAGTCAAAAAGTGCAAAAAAAAAAGGTTAAGGCTGTAGCTGCTGTTGGGCAGTGGCAGCACAGCGGGGGTGATAACAAATCAGCCACAGGGGGCCAACAATAGCTATTTGTTCTCCATGGGCATTATTTACAGAAAAATAGTTCACCATAGTCAGGACTATGGTTAGCTGGCCTCTTCCTATTTGACAATTTAATACCAGACTGGGCAAATACTCAAAACGGTCCACTATTACAAATAAACCATCAAAAAGATTGATCCATCTGGTCTTTAAAGGTGTCACCTTGAAACCAGTCCATCTTACTCTCTGTCCATTCAATAGAAACCGTCCAAATTGAAGAGAAATAGTACTAGTGAGGGGACAAGTTTAATTTGGGGGAGGTGGACCGCTAGTGAAGTAATAAAACCTGTTTAAAGAAGGTCTGTGAGTTGAGTGTTTATAGACAAAACACTGAAGGTAATAATTTAGTGTAACACCTATAGAGTGATCATGTATTGAGTAAAAAGGGCAAGGGAAAAAAGTACAGTACTATTACAGAGACCTGGAAATAAGTAATGATATTTGGAAGTTTTCTGTTAATCATTTCCTTTGCCAGTTATGAAAATGTAACCTGTATATGATTAAAAAGCATAGTGCAGTCCTGCTTTTTGTTATTAATGTTTTGTTCCTATAGATATCTTTACAAAAATTCTAGATGACATGCTTTGTGTTATTGAGAGAGTCCACCGATGTGTAAAAACAAAATCCTTTTAAAAGGGATGAATTTTCCGAGTCAGTGAGTAGTAATGCACATTGACCAGAAGAGGCAGAGGAGGTTGATTGATTATTTCATTTAATCTGGCTGCCACACCTCCACATTATACCAATTGTCCTCCCTACTCCTTCAGCCCACAGTCTTTCACACTTTAGCATGGCTTTCATAGTTACTGTAAAGCACACTGACACCTTCAATCCCTCTTCATATCGGTGGCAAACAATTTCCATCTCCACAGCTTTGTTCTCCCTAATAGGCAATAGAACTGCACTAAACTCCTCAAGCTTCTCCATCTCCATTCTGCTGTGAAGACTCCATCCATTAGCCTTGCACCTCATTGCTCCCAGCACCTGACCCAGAAACCAGGCGGAAAGGCCTTGCAGAATCCACCGCCGTTCATTCATTCAGTGCACAGGGCTGCAGTGTGCTGGCACCAGTTATTGGCTTTTAGGCAATGTGCCTGCTCTCCTTTGTGTTATTGATGAGATTTAAATTATACCCAGGGACAATGTTTTATGCTTTAGTGCGTCAGGAGTCAGTTGGCTGTGAGCGACGCTGAAGCACTTTACAGAGACCACACACCACATTATTCAACAAAAGTTTAAGTATTGAGCTTGTCTAACAAAGCTTTGATTTCCCATCCATTTTTTTGCCAGTGGGTCAGGTAGCAGGACTTCAATAATAAGTACTCAGCAAATACTCTCACTTATAGAGTTCAACAGATTTAGAAGGCTTACATTAACCAATATTTGAAGAGGATGCAAGTTACATTACACTGATGAGGATACAGCTCTCTTTCTTCCTAAGTGTGCCTTCTGTCAGTGGAGTGTAATGTGGACTATGATATAAAAGAACACATTGCAGCACTGAAACAATGAGAACACAGAAACTCTGACAAAAGAGAGGCCAACTGTTTGTAGTGATGGATATGTTGCTCTGTGGATTTTTTTAAAAATATTTTCTAAGAATACATGGCATTAAATGGCTTTGCCTTCTTATTTTTGGACAACTGAAATGGCTCTATTCATGTTATGTCCCAGCTCCAGCTGAGAGGTTGCAGACTCAGTACTTAGAGGGGAAAGAGGGAAATAGGAGCCACTTTGACCATTTTTTTTTTTACCGCTAAAAGGAAAGAGAACAAAAACACAAACATAATTTTATGTTTTTGCAAAAAGTACTCTGTTCAATTATGAAGGTCAAACACAGTTTTGAGACTCACTGTGCAATTGCAGTGGATGGAAAGACAAATTATTGTATTGCAATTCATTATAAGATAGATCGAGGAAACCGATGATTTGCTGATGCTAAACAGTCAGGTGTGGTCATCATATGTCTGTGCAGTCTTATGGAGGCTATCCCATTTTGGAGTTCCAGTTTTGAGGAAGCTTGTTCAAGTAATGTGTTCAAGTAATGTGTTCTTGAGAGTTGAATGGAGATAATGTGGTCTTCTATGCCTATAAGTAGGTCAAGTCATGTAACACTTAATATATGGGAAAAACAGTAACATGAGGTTAGTGGGTGAGGATGGGGATGGCTCATTAGGAGCTTCCTCTGGATATTGTCAAATAGGCCTGTTGGTAGGTAGGTGGAGAACTAATCTTGCTCAGTAAGGCCTACACTGCAGACTTGTGCTTTATTGATAGACTATGGCTTTGATCTCAAGTTTAATTCGGTGGAAAGTCTTCAAAGCTCCAAGTTTCTGACCTTTCCCAGGAGAGTTGTTGGCTCAGTGCTTATCAAACAAGTTATATGTATTTTCTTAACATGTGTGTGTTGAGCTCAGTCAATGCTAGCTAAACCATCCATGTGCAGCTTTGAAGAAGTCCTCTTCTCTGCAATTATCATGTGTACATTCACATTTTTTGGAGATCCCTATCCAGACTACCTCCTACATCTCAACAAGGTTGCATCATCAGCATACTAGTAGAGCACATTCTCGCGAACATTAACAAGGACATTCATGAGGACCGAAAATAAAAAGGGACTGATTGAGCCTTCTGCTACAGAAAACTCGGAGTCTTGAAGTTTGATGAATCTTTAAGTTCGCAGATAAACTGGGAGCTAAGTGAGTTGCTTTTCACATAAGTGTGGAGGAAGTGGAGTTTGGCAATGGTAAATTAATGTAGTATTGCTGGCGATTGCTTTCCAAAACACACTTCAGCCGTGGGGTGAAAATGTATGCAGAACACATCCTGATTTGATCTGATCACTTAAAGATGAGGTTATAATATTTTTTGCACAAGGTAGAAGAGATACTGCAGCCTAAGTGGAATGACTGAATACAGTAAAGTATTTCAGCTCTATGCTCAAGATGGAGACTTCACATTGTCGACTGCCCGGTGGGTTTGACACTTTATTCCCCAGAGGTTAACAACACTGAAGGAGAGCCATATTGGATGCCAGCTTAACAGGACTACAATCTGGATTGGTATTTAAAAGATAATGGTGAGGCAAAAACCAATTAGCTTTGTGCTCTGTGGCTGTCCAGTGCTCACAGCTGTTGTCAGTGCAATTACAGGGTCACTTCTGCTGCCAGGTACAAGCCTGACATCAGCCAAGCTAATTTTGTTGCAAAGCTAATTATATAGATGATTATTGCTGAGGAGCGGATGATGTGTACCGTTAAAGCAAGTCTGTGTTTTCGAATGCTTCGGTTTTTTGTGAAGACCATCACCATCAGGGGAAATGTTTCCAATACTTTGTTTTTTGACTAAATACATGAAAAACTATGACATGGCATTCCCATTGACCTCAGCTGTACTTTGTGTTTGGAATGAATTAATACATGTTAACATGCTAACCAGGAGAGGCAGTCATGGCCGTCATGGCCCCTCCATCTCGCTTTGATTCCCTTCTGAAAATGATATGTCCATCAGCCACAGTGGCCTTGACAACTGCATTTCCCCAGCTGAATTTTTAAGATTCTCTATTATTAGTTGGCAATGACACCTGCAACTCTGCGCACATTACCAGTGCTGGGTTCTACTACGAACCTGGTATTAACCACTGGAAAACCGGGCTATGACAATAGTTCGACACCGGCTGCACGAAGACTGTTTGCCGCCTTTAGACAACGCTTGTGGTGCAAACATATTGCTCTGCGGAGCAATATGTTTGTAGTCTTTAAATCGGGGAGAAAATAAGACTGTTCTCGTCCTTCTATGTGAAATATAGATACAAAACAATTATGAGGACGAATTTATTTTAAACATCTATAACACAGAATAAATAAATAACAAAAATAAAAATTTTAATAACAATTTCACTGATAGTTAAATTATGTATTTATAATAAAGTCTGCATATTATCATTGCTTTTTTGATGGCCTTGCTTCCCTGGCATCCTTGTGCCAGCCAATTGTTGTTTTCAATAAGTCACAGTGAATATTTTTGTTAATTTTTATTTTATTTAGGATGACCATGATTACTGCTGACTAATGCTGTTTTTACTTTCTTTTAATCTTTATGCAGCTCACAACTATCTTCATCCAGTACATCTCTGATATCAGACCACCTGGTGAATGTAGCCAGCAGCTCGCCTTTTCAGCATCTCAGGACCTGCTGCTGACTGCTGGTTCCAGTGACAGAGACGGCCTGACGAAGGAAGTCTAATTTTGAATGTGGATTCCCACTTGGTCACAGCCAGGGAGCCTAAAGAGTCTATATTTATTTGAAAGGAATGGTTACTTGCTGATCTAAGAGTAAAATGTTTTTTTCTTCTCTGTTGGGATTAGAAACCCCATTCCGAACATCAAAATTTAACCTGGGCAAAAACACAAAACATGTGGTCGTGGTTTAGAATGATAACCTGGACTAGAGGGACTTCAAAGAGAAGACAGTTTGAAATACCACATTTAAGAAACACCTAATGCATCTGCTCAGCTGCGACTGGATTCAGACGTGTGTAACCATGACCACAGTGGTGTTTAAGACTGACATAGTCATTCAAGTTGAAGCCCGTGGAACCAACTTCCAGACCTGACAGACAGAACGCAGAGTGAACTACCTGTGACATTCTGCTGGACAGTCCATCATTAACCACTAGACAGCTTAATTAAATGAATCAGAATAAGATCTCTGGAATTTTAACTACTCGTAAAAGTGCCCTCTTAATCGGTGTGATTATAAGAGGAACTAAGGTCATTACCAGGTCATTACAAAGGATAAAATTGTAGCTGATTGAATGCTCAGCTTACATAGCTTGCCAATGCTTCAATATAATCTGTTCCGTTGTGCATTGAATACAAAGTGATGTTTTATTTTCTTCTTTATTACAATCCTACTGCAATCGGTCCCATAACAAGAAACAGCATTTTCTTAAAAATATGTTTCAAGAGTCTCGTGTTTGCACGCTCTATCTCCACTATGCCGTTTCTTTCTGTTTTTATAGCTCATCCGCCTCCACACACAAATGCACATAAATAACTCATACACAGGTACACAAACAAGATTTATTATTGTTATTATTGTATTTTTTCATGTTTTTTAAATAGACAGTGAAACGTGATGGATATTGCTATTTGCATTACATATACCCTGAACCCTGTTCGTTCAATACTTTCATCCTCTTTCAACTTCACACAAAATCGCTTTTTTTTTTGCTGTTAAATGTGTCAAAACTAAAAACCTGTGTTATATTCTGTATATTTTATGCAGAACTTTTCACATTTTAACTTATAATCCACATCTTCTTTTGCAGATGTACGCTCATCCCCACATGCCAGGACCAGCTGGCCATTAACAGCAGCAGAACTGTCCAAAATGATTTCACTTGTCAAATGTGTCCTGCTGCGAGAAGCTGCATACAGCAGAGTGCAATGGCCACTGGGAGTTTCAAGTCAGCTCTGACAAATGGCCAAGGCTGGCAGTGGATCAGCAGACTTGGGGGATGTCTGACTTATCACTCCACTAGCAGACACTATTACAGCCACTGGGTTTGTCTGCAGGCTCCTGTTCTTTCTCAGTCTTCTCACTCGCGTATGCTGTATTGCTACCCTGCCAGCCTGTTTCTCTTCCTACTTATCACTTGTAATTCTTAACCAAGTCAGTGATGCTTTATCGGTGCAGCTCTTCAAAAATTAACAATACTGCCAAAATATGTCAACTTTTAATACATGTACCCAGGGGAGGATGACTGAACATGCTTCTCTTTTCCCTGTGACAACCTGCTTCACATTCATTCAGTTACACACACATACATTTGCAGCTACTCAAGTATAACCAGAGTCGTTTTTCTGCAACCAAAACTAATCCTGACAAGACTCAATCCTGCCAGAAAATAATGTTTGATTTAGTTTCATGTTCTATTAAAGACTTCAGGCTTGGGTCAAACTCAGCACATTTTTTGACTGATTACATTTTATGGCTTTGCACTGTAAGTCATTTTATTTTAGGGATGGATGTTTTATGTTTGACAGTACGCTATGTATCTTTGTATTACCAGTCATGGCTGCAGGCTGTTTCCCTTTATTATATGGTCTGGGAAATCATTCATGTGTGTGATAAAAGTCGGTTTACAAACATCATGGGGACCCATTGCCCTTTTGAGGACAAACAAGCAGGTCCCCACAAGGTAAACCTTTACATTTTAGGGTTAAGACTTAACTTTTCGGTAAAGAAAGTTTAATATTTTGGGAAATACACAAATTTGGTCTCTTCAATTTTTTCCATCGCTGTGTAGTAAATAAATAGTTACCGCAAGCAACTGGTTAGCTTTGTATGGCAAAATCCCCCTGAAACTAACAGCCCCAATTTTCCCATCAGACCTTGAATGTCATAAATTAAATTTATTACTGGAAAATAATTTAGTTATTTCTTTGGTAAGAGCTAATTGGTCGACTATAGTACTGATAGGCATTGGGAAAAGATATGTCGTAGCTCAAAATAGCTCCCATGCTTACTGTGCGTCAGGTAATCACCTCAGGTAGTCACATAGCGAGGGGTTAGGCCATCAGGGCTTTATTCCTCTGCTGTTGAATATTGAATATTATTGGAAAGCGTATTCCCAACAGTTGAAATTGAGTGGTTTGCATGTGAGCATGTCTCCAACTCTACAAAACTCAAAATCTGAAAGTCTAAGCAGTTATTAACCATGTCAATTCAGGTGGCAGAGTCAATGTATGTTTTCTCTGATGTACATTTGGTTGATTTTGCATCACAATGACACAGATTACCCAAAGTATTTGATTCCTGCTTACAGGGGACAGCTTTAACATTTACGGTATTTGGACAAACTAAACCTTGCTAAAATTAGCAAGTTAATATTTGGTGCCAGTAGAAGTCAAAAGCAAATGTGAAATGCTCTCGGTCTCACCTGTTTTACAAAATGCTTTATTTTTGCTCTGCAAAATATGTCTGAACCAATGTATTTCTGTCTTTTCTCAGTCTTTTCTCCATCCTTCTGTTGCTATTCTCTCTCTCAGTGTCCCTTTTTGTCATTCTCGGTCTGTATCACTCTGTTACAGAAGTTAATTTTTCATCACAATACTTGGTCTGGGCTTTCTTATATGCTCACAGCAAAAATATTTCAGACCTCTTTGCATGATGGTTATTCAGGGATTGCCAGATACGTTTTCATTGTTGTTGGCGTTGTAAAATAAGGCACAGCAGGTTGTGTAAAACATGTGTCAGTGAAAGAATGACACAAATCCATCAGTGGGAGAAAGGGACTGAAAAACTTCTTGCACCTTGTAGGAAATATTGCATCGGAAGAATAATACTGTAGTCAATATGTTAGATAATCCAAACTTTACACAAGTAAAGTAACTTGGTACAAAATAGACCATAAAATGCATTTATACCAGGCATCTTGTATATAAGCACCTGGATCAGATATTAATGATTTGGATTAAATCTTATTTGCAAAGTTAGATGTCAGCAAGTTTGTTAGAAATTAAGCAAACTGGAATATTAAAACTGTCTGAGTTTATGAACCCCGTCTTTTATAAATTACATGAACAGTTTTACAAAAGGCGTTTTGAAGGAAACATAATTCAGGGAATCTCAGATGAGCTTGCAGATACAAGCCACTGAAATGAGCTTCCTTCGTAGGGTTGCTGGGCTCAGCCTTACAGATACGGTGAGGAGCTTGGAGTAGAGCTGCTGCTCTTTTGTGTCGAAATGCGCCAGCTTAGGTGGTTCGGGCATTTGATCAGGATGCCCCTGGAAGCCTTTATTGTGGTGGCAAAATAGTAAAAAGAAAGCCTACTTGTTTCTTGAATCATAGGTCTTTGTCAGTGAATTTGACAAACATGGAAAACAGGTGTGGCCTATATAGTAGCAGCAACCAATGGGAGGCAAACATGTGGCCCGGATAGTAACATAACAGGTGAATGATGAAAACAGTAAATGACATGAGATTATACAAAATGTTCTTTGTATGGATCATAAATGGAAGATGGTTACCTTTATATTGGTTTTGATAGGCTGTAAGAAAAACAGGGAAGCCTATACATTGTTGTCATTTTAGGTTTAACTTACACTTTGGTTAAGTTTGGGTTAACAATTGTGGTTTGTGTTAAACATTGTAAAAGCAAATGTACTTGTCACTAAGGATATTTATTGCATGATATTAGTTCCAAATAGTTTGATCGGTGGTCTTTATAAGAAGAGACGATCAAATTATTCATCAATTTGTTTATCTGCTGGCTCGCCTGCTCTGCAATTTGCTTAGGGCGACACAGCTGGACATAAATACAGACCGACCCAACTAAGTGTTCTGCCCGCCACCTACAGCTCTAATTGCGCCTCTATCCAATACATTTTTGGGGTGATCTGGCAAGAAAACACAATGGTAATCTATTAAAAGATAAAGGCCTAAAGTATATATTACATTGTTGTTGGTATTAATATTGTACCTCCAGGTGACCATTACCCTCTCCTGTATGCAGATAGCACCTTTACCATCAACATATCATCAGTTAATCAGTTCTCTGACCTTGGTTCTACCTTTAAATGACGGGAGGGGTGGAGGGGTGGAGGGCTTGGGCATTTCGCAGCATGCTTTGGGAGAATGAAAGTATAAACACATGGATTAACATATACATCACATTTATACCTATGAGCTATTTGGAGTGTCAACCCACCTGACCTGCATGTGACAGGAAACATGTGAATACAGGAAAAACATACTCCACACAAACAGGCTATATTCAGGTTAGAAACCAACTGCCCTCTTGATGTGAGGCAACAAATCACCATGCCGCCCATCAATAAGTCATAACCTCATTAATTTAGATTCTAATCATTACCATAATCAAGTGAGTCCATTGCCACGAGGATAAGCAGCCTCACTCGGCTTCTACATTGTGCATTTTTGTGCTACCAGGTCAAAACTGACAGGAAATCTTCTGGCTTCACTAATGCACACTGATAGCTTAAGGGTAAGGGAAATAGGACACTATTCATCCAAACAGAGCTAAAGCTTTTAGAGTTCCTGGCTATAGTAGCCAGGGAAGGTGGTTAGAAAAGTCACCTCAACCATTTCTTTCCCTTCTCTTTGAATAAATAAAAAGGTATGTTGAGTGAGACCAGGCAGTGGAAAGGGAACCAGACACCGTTTTAGGATTTCTTCTACAAGAACGCTTGGTATCCTATTCAAAGCACAAGAAAAACTGAAAGTGTTGGAAATACATATGGTTTACCTTCTTCCAACATTCCTAATTTAATGACTTGCATTAGTTTGGTTATCCACCTTTTGGGGGTTTTAAATCTGTCTTAGAGGTGAACATTCCCCCTGTCTAGTGGCTGTACAGCCTGGTCTCCGAAAAATTCTGTTTCAATACAACAAAACTGCATTGTCACTATAACGTTTTGAGAGAAACATATCTTCTCCTGGATTACGTTTCTAATCATAATCGGCAAATGTCCATATAGGGATGAACTTGGGGTGGATGGGTGGATCAATACAGGACTTTCACCAAGGAGACGGTTGTTTGTGTCCCGTGTTTAACCAAACGGCAATGATGATATACTTTAATTAACGTCCGTAACTTGAATAACGGAAGATAGAATTTATTTGAAGTCAAACCATGATGTTTGACTTAACCTAACCAAATTGTTTTGTTGCCTAATCATGATAAAATAATTGTGTAACAATTTTGTTTTGTTATATTTCAAAGCTTCAGACGGTCAACCCCCACAGCCGACCACCCAGCCAGACCAAACGCCATTGAAAGCGGAATGAGTGTGGAGAGAGCTGAGATGGAAGCTAAGCTAACCCAGCTAGGACCTAAGGCTATTCCACCACCCAATCTGCTCCTGGTAAATGTCCAGTCTCAAGAAAAATTGAGGCTACAATGAGTGGTCGGTAAATGTTGTGCTTACATCTTTACAGAGAAAGTCTGAGGCTGTCTGCTGCCGATAGCAGATCTAAAAGCCTTAACAAGGACATGGGAAGATTAAAACCAAAAGGCTTTCACCATTGTGGTCTTTGTGAATGAGACAACAGAGTCCAAGGTCAAAGTAGAACAGAGAGAGTCAGGGCGAGATCAGCTCTGATACAAGCTGCTGTAGAGCTGAAGGCTGTCAGGATCAAAGCAGGACAGAGCAACAGGAGCATGAGGCATTATCAGGTCAGTGCACAAAAGACTAAATTTGAGCTCAAACAAAAGATCAAGGTAAGAAAATAACATGAAAACCTGCATAAACTAGTGATTTCAATGTGCTGTAATGTAATGCAATTTTTACTGGGCTTGTGTCATTGTTTAACAAAATAGATGATACAGTTAGCAAACAAGAACTAATGGTACCAAAAAATTCACGTGTTTAGAGTAATCCAGACATGCAAAAGAATAAAATAATTTTACTAAAGATGAAAAAAAAAAAAAGACCTATTGACACATTTAAAGCAAACGGAATATAGTGCCCTACTACAGCTAAACCTGTTGTTGTGTGAATGATTTATAGGATGCTGTTAAGTGTTTAAGTACTAAATGAATGACCCAATCTCATCATAGAACCTTGATTACTTTAGATTAGGACCCTGTTCATCAGACTGAGCAGTCTCTCTGCCTGGAGTATGGAGTGGACAACATGGAGTGAAAATCAAGCACCAAACATTAAAACTCAACACCGCACACACAGCATTCAGAGCTCTTAAATTAAATTCTTGTTCTAGGCTAGTTGCTTCAACAACTATCTCAACAGATGCTTTCTTTTCATACTGATTTCGCTAAGGGCACAAAATAACTTTAGCCCATATGTTAACCATGAACTGCAAACCTATTAAATTTAGGCTTATTCTGCTTATCCTCCCTCATCTGTCACATGATACTGCATGTTCTCCTTCTGTCTTAATGTTGATCAATTTGTTTCTACCTGAGGCGAAAACAGCAGCATAATATTATATATACTTTAGATTGACACCAAAAAATAGTAACTCTATGTCATTCCTTGCACAGATGCTGGCATCTGCATTTACATAACACATCGAACCAATTCCTACTGTATATGTAACTTCATATTTTTTTCTGTATTTTGTTACAAACTTGATACAAAGTTTCAGCTCAGCCTCCCTTTCCAGACTGGTCTCCTAAAGATTGAATTCCCATCCAGCAAAACTGCATTGTCAATTGTCGGAAAAGCATCCACCTGTATAACCCCTGACCTGACAGAACTCCTTCACTTACTGTGAACAAAGGAAAGATTTAGACTTAGGGTAGCCCCGCTGCCATCACCACAATGCATCAAGTAACTGGTGTGCACAGACAGGGAGGTCAGTTCACACACTCTCTTAGCTGTGGTCAGGTCATGTAGCAAACCTGTCTTGAATGACAACGCCTTCAGAGAGGAGTGCTCCAAGGCTCAAATGGACCCTTTACCAAAGCCTTGAGCACCAATTGCAGTTCCAACTGCATCACCAGGCTTGATCTCGTGACCCCCTTACAGCTGCATGAGAAGGTGGCCATAGACCAGTCTGTTGCCAAATTCCTCATGGCAGGTTAAAAATGCTTCTGTATACACTTTAACAGTGGCATGACACACCACACACTGGGCAAAAAAAAAGATTCCTCCCTGCCTGTTGATATGGGCCACCATATTGCCCACCATTACATGCTTTCCCTGTATCAGGAGCCTGAAGTGTTGAAGAACCTAAAACACTGACTGGATCTCGTGGAAGTTGATGTGTCGCACACCATCTATTGCTCTCCCCAGGCAGGTCCCTCCATCCCGTCAGGGAGGCATCCTTGAACACCCATAGGGGATAACGCGTCCCAGGGGCATTCCGCTTAACCAGTGTTTTGGGGACCCCCAGGAGCGTAAGTCGTTCTCTACAGGTGAGGAAATAGTAACCAAGCGCTGCTTGTGTGTCTTGGCATCCAATCAAAGGCTGAAAACAACACCTGCATTTGCCACATGTGTAGAAGCCCCAATGGCACCATTGGATTGACAGCTTCCATGAAGTCCAGCACCTGCAACATGGTCAATGCAATCACCGTCGCACCCTGCAACAGTTTGCCAAATGCTGCAGGGCATTCTGTTTTCCAAAAGAGTGGCCCACAGCCTCCATGCATCATCCACAACCTCTAGACACTCCACTTGTTGGTGTACCAGAGGATGCTTTTCTTCCAGTTGATCCCAAATTCCAACTTTGTTTGGAGTAAAATCATTGGGCCATTTAGAGCATATCCCATTCTCTGGACTTGTCCATAACAATGAAGTTGTCCCAATAAAAGAAGACTCTCATTTCGTGGTCATGCAGAGGCTGCACCACCATATCCCACACATATGCTGAAGGTGCTTGGGGCTAGGAAATAGTTGAATGGCAACCTGTTGTACTCAAAGGCTAACCCCTGGAAAGAGGAAACGCAAGCATTTCCTGTGTTTCAGAGCCACCTTAACATGAAAGTATGCGTACTTTAGGTTCATGGTGGGGAACCAATTGCCCAACTGAACCTGTTTCAATTACTACTTGATGTTTAGCAAACAGACTGTTTTGAGGACTAACGCTGAGATGCAAAAAGGGTTTTGAACTCTTCTGTCTTCTAGAGAGTTAAACGCTTTCTGTCTGTAGTGAGTAGGGACAAGATGCTCTCTTCCATAGACAGGCGTATCTTAAAATGTTATATTCTAATTTATATTCTGACTCCAGGGAATGATGCAGGAGGTCATTCACTCCGTCCTCTGTCAGTGATGTGGTGTGATGTGTCACTTTTTTTTCTTTACACATAAATGTAGCCCTTTTGTCATGCATATATATCATACTCACAGATGTACCCTATTATCTATATTTTATTTTCTTAACAGTTAACATTTTACTTAATTTCTATACTTGTTAGAAGTTGTTGAATTGAAGAACTGATGAATTTGAAATATAACATTTACTGGCCCTATTTATTAGACTTACATTAAAAGGCTAAATTTCAAATCTGATTCCCAGTTAAGATTCCCTTCTTACATTAAAAACTACAAAAACCAGAGGACTCAGAATTAATCTGAAATTATGTTGCACATATCATTCTATTCCTTCGGACAGTATAAATTCTGTTTTACTGTAAGGGGCCTTTTTCGTCCACTTAATAAATCATTCATGTAAGGTTTGTATTAAATTAGTATAACAATGTGTCTTTTACGTTTGGGTAACTTTTATATTCATGAAAAATATACATTCCATGGCCTCAAGGTGAACATTCTCCATTTTTGACAGTTTGATATATTTTGTTTTGTAATGTTCCATACGCTGCTCATCAAATTTCACTGTGGGGCAAAAGGAAATTATATCATTTCAAAAATGTTTTCTGATAACATTCTTTTTTTCTTGAATTGGAAGGTTTGTCTGTTTCCCCTTTTTTGCCAACCACTTTGTTATATTGAGGTTTTGTTACAATACCGATTTTCTCTCTCCTTCAGTGGTGGTATTAACAGTTTGTGCCCACCCTGTTGTGTCATCTTTGTCATCTTGATATTTATTAATAGCAATTCTGTCATAATATCAAATATCACTAAATGTAAATTGTAACTAGTAAAATAGCACAAAAATCAAAACTTCTTTGTCTTGTTATTTATTTTAAAGCTTGTTTTGCATAAAATCTTTTATATGTCTGATGAAATGTATTTTGTGTTTTTAGATGAAAGCTGCTGCAATACTCTTGTCAGCAAAAATATGCACATTGTTTAGACTAAGCGTCATAGATCATGTTCCTCTGGGCCTTTTATATTTGGCATCAGCACAAGTGATTTGTTCTCATATCCATGGTCTGCCCAAATTTTCAACCTGCATCAGGAGTTTAACATCTTCCAACTTTAAATAAATGCAGGTGGTCACGAGCGGTGCATCTGTCCTACTGATGAGTGGGTGGGATCAGTGGGTGGTCAAAGAGAATAATACACTCTATATCACTGAAATGACAAAATTAGGATGCTATATTCACATTGTCATAATAGCTATGATTATTCACATTTATTTGCAATATTTGAGCAGCAAGTAGAAATAATGTCTAGTCAACACAAGCTTCCTCTGTACAGTGATGCATGCGTTCAAATAAAAAATATTTTGGCCACATCATCAAAAAAATGTATCAATATCAGCTTTTACAAATTTATTTTTGGTACACTGGTGTTGTTGAAGGCTGCTGTCAGTGATGAAACAGCCATCATCATCAGCAGGTTAGACAGGCAAGGGAAAAGATTGTCCATCCTAGATACGAGAATCACATTTTTAAACAAGGTAGGGCAGAGTAGAGATGTTTGCATTAACACTACTATCTTTGGTGTCCACTTAATTATTTCATGAAATAGAATGTTTTTACTTATACTCGAAATCCCCCCCAAAGCTCAAAAGACTAATGCTTCAATGTCAGACATTGACAACAAAATGTAAAAAGTTATTACATTTAGCAATAGAGAAAAATAATAGAAAAAAAGATCTGTATTATCACAGTATTCCTACAACTAAACCACACAAAGCTGTCTCCTTGACATAATGCTTATATAGTGGAAATTTGCACAACTTTGCGAAATTCCATCTGAACATAATCCTGCCAGCAATAAACATATTAAAGTTTTACTGATCATTTGTATTAAATGTCAAAGTACCTGTTGGATAATTTTTCAGATAGCTGTCTTCCATCTGTCCACTGGCACAAACTGTCTGAACACATGTACCGCTGAAGCCTAAAGATTTAGTCTGACAGCTGGAACACAAACATTTTCCTTTTTCGTGTTTCTACATGAGCATTAGGAAACGTCTGTACCCTCAATTCAAGCAGCTGAAGTGCCATAGCAAAGTGCTCCTGCTGGTGTATTTCTATAAGGGTCCTTACTGTTAAGTAACTTCACCATTGTATTCTCAAATTTGCTTTTAATCTTGTTCATGAATACATCCTCTGATTGCCCTGACTGACTCATATGTTAGGACTATGAATACGGGATGAGCACCTTAATATCACATGATGAGGTTTTATTTTTCCACTGATTGATGTTGCTGCATAAACATCAAGGTCACACTTCCGGAAATATAAGGAATTGTCACAGATACTTAATAGAAAACATAAATAATGCTGTCTACTTGTCCTCTGCAGTTTCTTTGTGTGCCTCTCAGCCAGGTGAATTTCAAATTCACTCTCCCTGCCCGGACCTATTTTTCATCTTCATTTCACAGCTATAGCATCAAAACTAGTTCTTTTCTATGTCCATTAGGCTTTTAATGCTTAAGAAACAATCCATTCTCCCACAGAAATGTCCTCTTCAATGTGCGTTACCTTCGACCCTTCTCTGCTGGAAAGCCCTCCTGCTGTGATTTCCAGAGTTGAAAGGAGTGGACTTCACTGCCACAAAAAAGGGGTCGCTGGATTTGACATATTGGTTGTGATAAAAGAGAACAACTTCCCTAGCAGTGTGCAGGATTTAATCTACAAAAAAGTAAAACTCTGAAGTAGACTTGTTTTTTTTTGCCTTTAAGAGCAGCCAGAGAAATTTGTTTGTGTCATAAAAAAAGCAAAAGAAACATGCGGCTACTTTAACCCGGTGATTTTTGTTGAATCTTAATGATTTTCCAACATGGTGATAATTCAATGTGTGCTGTCAAAAGCTCTGCAACCCGAATCAGTAATCAGCAAACATTGCTGTTGACATTAAAAATAAAACACATTCCATCAGCCTTGTTAGCAGGGAACAAAACATTAACAGCGCGCCGCTTTTTTCTAAGAGTTAGGCCAAATGTGTGGTAATGTGAGGCTTTCACTGGAGAATAGATGCGTGCTTTTATTCACAATGAGGTGACAAGTACATTTTTCAAAATTCAACAGAAAACCCAGTGTTGCAGTGGGGTGAACGTACGGATCCTCAAGTGAAAGCGTAATTACGCCAAATAATGTGCAATCATGCCAAGCTCCTCTGTCTCTCCCCCTTAAAACCATCACAAATCAGTTTTGTATGAATGTGTAATTATGTTTGCAGCACAGAGAAAAAATCAATTGGCATCCTGCAATTTGCTTCCTAGTTTGGAGGCAGTGCACTGTACATCTGAAACGGGGTTTGTGTCTGCAGCCAGCATTGTCGCCAAACATTCAAAAGCAGCTTGTTGCATTTCTTCTCCCCGCGCTGACATCTGCTGGTCTTCAGTGATCCACTTAACAAAGACCTTCTGGAAAAGAATGTGAGTGCAAGATAACTAAATAGGCATTTGGCTTAATATAAGGTTACTGTTTGTTCTCCTTTACAGCACTCAATTTGAAATAATCACAGTCTTTATGGAGCCGAGGTGGTTGTGGGTATTTGATAATGTGGTTCTTGATTTGAACAGCTCTCTTGAGTTCAGCAGAACGAGAAGTATGTAAGTGTGCATACCAGTCAGAGAGGGTAACTGCATTTTACCAGAAGAATATGTCAGGTCTATACTTCACCATTGTGCAGCTTTAAGGACTTCGACACACATCATCCAACCAACCAATTTTCGATAAAGTGCACATCAAATGCACACTGATAAGATATGGGCACATGTCAGGAGAAAATCTCAAACAGCAGCGGCTTATCAAGACAGAATCTGTCTGGGCCTGCTGAAAAGATGTGACAAGGGAAAAGGAGTGCAGGACAGGTGTGCATCAAATATTATCAAATTAAATCCTGTCACCAAAAGTGCATATTCTCATAACGTGGACAATATAATAAGTATATAATAATATAAGTCAGCTATAACAAAATACCCCTGTGGGATCTGCCCTGCCCTGTGTTGAGAATACAAAAGCCATGCTCAAATATGACCTGACTTTTGATTTAATCCTTTTTATTAAAAAAAAAAACCTTGTTGAGTAATGCACTCATTATGAATTTATTCCAGGACAGGTACAGTTATGGTCCAGGCATTGATAACATTATGACCAGGTTTAACACAGGGTGTGGTTATAGACCCTTCAAATGAGTACTTGCCTTGATGCAATCTCAAAAATGTTGCTTATTTATCTTTTTAGGAGAACATTATAATACAAACTACCACCTGTTAAAGTAGGAGTGTATAGGATTTTGTGGCAGAATTCAACAGAAAACCCCTGAAGACTCCTCCTTTTCAAAGGCATCTTGAAGAACTAGGGTGGCCTTCAGGTATTGTACAAACAATAAAGGATCTCTCTAGAGACAGTGTTTGGTTTGTTTGTTTTTGGGCTACTGTATAAAAATGTTGGTGCAACATGGCAAGCTCCTTGAAGAAAAGCCGCTCCCTATGTGAATAAAATCGGTTTCTAAGGTAACGAAAACAAAGAAATTAAGGTTTTTTAGAATGCATGGACTGTTTTTATTGTGTATTATTTTGTCAAGTTTTCCAGAAATAACAGAAAACCTGCTTAGAAGCGAAATTCTCATATAATTAACAATTAAGGACCCACTTTAAAGAGATAAATATAAAATAAAATAATGTGCAACGCCATCATTCAATTTAATGTTGCTTTTATTTAATTTATTCTCTTTAATTCCATTGTTAATTGGGTTTGTAACCGTATTGATGAATCTCAGCTCAACCTTCCAGTTCTTTCTTTACCGCTATAGTATATTTCAAGTATCAATCCCTTACCTCCAACAGTGAATTCAATCTTTTTTTTTTTCTGACTGGCAGTTTGGACCTCCAAGGTGAAAAACCAAGCAATGTGAAGTTGTTTTTTAACTGAAACTGTTAGAAAAGGTTAACAGGAATAGTCTGGGGAAGGAAATATAGGCAGTATTTACAATGTGTATTTTAGTGTTTTTAAGGTAGTATGAATTTTTTGTCATTTGTATTGTCGTTATGTCTGCTATGTTTTTAAGACATTACGCTTTTTCATGTATATTCTATTATTGTGTTGTCTGCTATGATTTTAATATATGATTACTTTCCATGTCTTTTAGTATTGTTGTGATTTCTGCTGTGTTGTTGTCTTCATTTCCAAAAATGAAATTTTACAAATGCAAAGCATTTTTTATTAATAAGTCCTTTAATTATATGTTATTAATATGTGTATGAATGCAAGGTGGTGCACACACACAAGCACAGACACACACACACACACACACACACACACACACACACACACACACACACACACACACACACACACACACACACACACACACACACACACACAGCCTAATGCCACATATTCATACTCAACACAAGCAGAGGCCATCTGGCAATCCTGGCAAATGTCAAAGGTCTGCTCTGGGCCATGGCTCGCAGAAATTCTCATGAGCAAATTGAGAAAATAGGCATATCTTTGTGAACGAATATGAAAGCTGCAAGGCACAGCCATTGCATCGACTACAACGTCATCGAATGCTCAGTTCAACAAAACCAATTAATAGTGGCGAGGGAGTAATCGATGATTCAGTGATTGCTATTAACTACACAAGTAGGAAATAGCTCCAGTGACCCTCATCAAAGTGGAGCAGTCTGCAGTGACATCAACAGTTTGGAGGTGGCGGCACTTTGCACACATTGCATTGAGGTGCGGCTCTGTTTTGTGGTGATATGGATTGTCCTCCATGCATCCATCACCGGCTGAACAGGTGGTCCTGTTATGATCCTCAAGCACATTTAGTTTTCTCAATATGATTTCATCTAATAAATTGTAATGGGGTTTTTTCTGCAATTTCTTTGATGAATTTATTGCTGGACTGTCATTGCATTGCAGCTGCAATCTATTGTTAATTGTATTAGGTTTTATTTTCATTTTATTGCAATTCATTTCTCTTTCTGGTATGTTGTTAGTGTTGTCCCTTTACGCTTTAAGCCTTAAACACTTTGTATTGAAAATAGCTATGTTAATTAGACTTTATAACATGACAACCCCTTTGTGACAAGACTTTAGAGCATATGTGCACGAAAGAATGAATATGGTGTTTATTGTGAGCTCCAGCGGTTCCTTAATTTGACAATACAAAATCATATAACAGTGCAAGGCACTGTTTGAGTTGTCAGGCCATCTCAAGGACTCCTGTTGGCGTAAACACGGTTATTGAACTGATGGGTGACAGAGTTGATATAACCAAGAATCATATGCTTCAGGTTTTACACAACAGAAGCAAACACAAATAAGCCACCACATAACCTGCAGCGATCGTCTCCAACTGCCTACATGACTACATGTAACACAGAAATAGGTACTAATATGAAAATGTAAAAACCACGGGGGCTATGCAAATGCCAGACTTATCCTTTAATGCAATGAGGAGCTATAGTAGTTTCCTGGATTGTTTTTCCCATTAATATTCAAACTAATACAGCAAGGCGCTCCAACATCTTAATGCCCTGTCCTCTGTAGGAGGTCGAAGTCTCTATTGTTCTTGTTTTATTGTGTATACAGGAATATCTTCATAGACAAACACAAGCTGTGATGACAATTTAATTTCATGCTATTTACAGTGGTGAAGGAATACAATGAAACACTTTCAGAAAATACAATTTTATAATATGTTTTTACAACAATGGATGTAGTTATGTTCCCTAAGGCTGATCAGAGTAATATGAGAAATAAAAACAGCACTTTTCATGCTCTAGTATTTACCGTGGTAATTATTGTAGTTTTTTCTACAAAATGTTCTTAATATAATACAAACAGGCAGTCAGGAAAGCTTGTGTGCCTCCATCAAAGTCACTTGAAGACTTGCCAACTGTAGCTTGTCATCCTGATAAAACAAAGAGTTTTCACTGCTGGTTTCCCACCAACAGTGCAGAAATATCAATGGATGTAGATGGGTGAAGTACTGTTTGATATTATAAAACAAGTGAAGACAGGCAAGTCCTACATGATGAGGACTTATCTGAGGAAAGTCATTATTCTCATTATTTTCAGTTTTCAAATGTGGAGTTGCCAAACGTTCCCTCCTGAGGAATCATGCTGAGACGTTATGACGATTTGCAGCAGAGTGTTGACATGGCTGGAAATTGATTAGGAATTCATATTTTCATCTATTCAGCAACTGTGGAAGTCAGAGCTCATCTTACTTCAAGTTTGAAGAAGCGTAGAAATAGAGAAAAACAGAGAAAGAGAAACCAAGGAAGACAAAATATCTCTTCTGCCCTCCCCGGTGAGCGAGACAAATTGATTGTATTATTCCTGCCTGTTGGCTGTCACTATAATATAATGCTATAAAAAAAAACAGCTATAGGAGCAGCAGGGAGTTTATGCATCATAGCAAGATAGTTGATGATTCTCATTTCAAGAAGAACATATACAATGAGTTACCATTCAGTCTGCGTTAGCCCTCCCACCACCACAGAAATGACTCAGAATCTGCGAGGTTTGTAAAAAATCAAAATAATACAGCTTTCAGTTCACAGTTACCCTAATGGAGACAAAAGACAGCCATGCTCAATGAACGATTTTATGAGAGAAGCAAGGATGCAAAAGGAAAAGGGCTAAAGTCGTACTCAACGCTTTTTAATTGTTAAAATGATAACTTCCAAATGATGTAATTACAACATAGAATTTACTAAATCACCATTTTATTGGCACTCACATCTAATGAATGAAAGGTACCTGTCAAATTATTCACTTTTTTCTAGAAGACAACTATTACGGTCATCATTTGGGGATTTCGAAATGTTAACTGTTGCGGTAAAAGATAGTGGAGCATAGTGGTATTCTTCCATTATTTCTCAAATAACCAAATGCATTTTTTTCATCTTTCATTTTATACGTTAAATTGGTACAAACTAATCTCCATTAAATACAGTAAGTTAGTATGATAGTAGATGTTCAAACAAAGCACACTCTAATGATCGTGTTAACTTTACACATTTATTAACAATAGTATTTAGTTTAATAGTTACAACCACCAAGAGACTTGCCAGGATACACAATTATATTTAATTTGATCTGGGAAATAAGAGATTATTAAAGCAAAAAGAAAAAGTATTCCAGGATCAAAGAAAAAACATTAAAAGGAAACATATATACACTACTGTACAGGAAATATTCCTTTAAACAAACTGTACAGTTAACTGTGTTATTATAAATGTATGTTGACATAAAAGCTATCTACACACATTTTATTTTTTTTGTAGGTTTGGGGAGACATTTACATTGTATTCCTGAGAGCTTCTCCACTGGAATAATGAAACCAGCTGAAATGTTTGGAGGGGTAATCAATACTCTGGCTCTCCTCCCCCTAACCCACTATTGCAGTCATACGGTGACTATAACACACCCTATTAACCAGAATGACCCAGAACCCAGGTGGTGGGCTACTTATTCATCCTGCTGCTTCTTATGCAGTGTGGTGTAAAATCGGCAAAAAACTGTTATTAAAACACTTCCCCAGGATATAATTTACCAGAGGCTGGTGAGCTTGGATAAAGGCCAACATGTTTAGAATCCATTTCGCTCCTAGGAAGCCACTGCGGAAAAAAAGCAACTGTAGGTCCCTGGTAATTGCTACAACAACCTATGAACCTCTTTAATTTCCACACATCCTGAAGGGATCAAATGATTGCCCTAAGTAAGGCGTCAGCACTGAGGTTTTATGTGTGTGTGGGAGTGTTTCTGTGTTGTCGAGCAGGCCAACCGGTGTTGTCCCCGGCTCTTGACGAGGGCTGCTGCTGTGCAAACATCGGCCCCTGGGAGTCAGCCGGACTGAGGCGGTATGTGCGAGGTGTCGTGGATGAAATATGATTTGAATGCTCTCTCTGAAATGGGAAATATCACATTTGAGGCTTACAGTATATGTCTCCATGCCCTTAAGATACAGAGGTTCATTACACACCGGCTTTGATGTATCTGAGAGAATTTCAATGTTTATCGTCGTGGTCTCTCCCGGTGCCGTGACGCCTGCATTAATATCACACAGCCCCACTGTTGTTTTTCCTTCTGAACTCAGCATGCGGAATGGATAACCGTGGCCTCATTTGTCTGCCTCGGCAGCTTTCCGGGTCAACAGCGACGCAGCGAGCACATTTTGTCAGTGCGTTTGGTGGGATATGGTCCAATTTGAAAGACAGGGGGAATCAATGTTTCTTTTTTTTCTTTTTCTAAAGTGAAGATGTAGCCAGAACAATAGACCTGTAGTTAAGTGAGGGATGTCGTTAAAAGGTGGTGACAAAGATTAGTATTATGGGCATCACCTCATGTATTTTGCAGCGCGTGATAGGTCCAATCACTTTAGCTTATGGGGGCTTAGGCTCTCAACGCATCATCGGTAGTCCATCAGTGATGTGAAGACGAGCACCAAGGTGGTACAATAGCCTTTTAAAATGCTTTAAAAGCATGTCTCTCCCGCATACTGATCAGCCCCAGAACAAAAAGCAGTATTCATCCATTTGGTCACATCCTGAGTCAGGAACTGCGCTGCCATACTTCTCTTAAATCCAATTAAAAATACATCGGACTTCTTGGCTGTCAGACAACTCGCACCTTCAAAAACATAGTACGATCTGATTCTAGTACCTTTAGACAGCCAGTTTAAAAAGAAGGTTTCCTTGATGCATTATGATCAGCAGAGGATTTGTCATAGCCAGAACTGTTTCCACATCTTGAAAGGTTGCAGAGCTGTGCCATCAATTTGCTTTGGTCAGCATTACCATTACAAACTTGACAATTTGGCTTCCCACAGCTCAGCTTTTACCCCCCACACCAATCTCACTGCCACTTAAAAAGCTATCTGCCACGAGTCACACTACATCACAACCCACATTTCATGCATATGTGTATCGTCCACGCATGCTGGTGGAAACGTCTTTTTGAGTACATTTTCTGCTGGGTTTAGAAAACGCTGTCTTAATAAATGTCAGACTGTACACTAGTAGATATTTTCACAAAAAGGGACAATCTAAGGGAAGTTAAACATATCCGTCCTTACAAACTTGAACAATGTACATTTGTTTTAGAAAATTGAATAAATAAGAAACAGCATTATGATTTATTTATTATAAAACAGCGCCCTATCTGTTTTGGAAAATATGATATTGGAGCCAGAAATTTTATGGAACATAACTTGTGGTTCTAGTGGTAGATTACACATCATAAATTGGAATTAGAGTGTTTCAAACAAACCACATTTAATTGAATGCTATTGAACCCCAGGCCTTAGTATCACCATTCTGGATCTGGGCTAACTCAACAACAAGTTCCATTACAAGGTTCTGGACTTTATAGAAAAAAAATGAAGAAAAAAACTTTAGGTAACATGAAAATGATTTAATTATTCCTAGAAAAATCCAAATCTAAGTGCTGACAGCCTTATCTATTTTATTCTATGATTAATAAATGCTCCTACACTAATTGGTTTTCAACCTTACATGACCTTGCTGTGTAGCAGTTTTTTGTTAAAATGAAAAAGTTACCTCAGGGTTTATCATTTTCCATAATATGTTTACATTATTTTTCCGCCTCCTGTAGCTTGTTAAGGGATTTGCTGCATAGATAATGAATGCCTGTGAATACATAAATGACTGTTAGAACATGTTTTTGGAAATTTGGGATGTTTTCATTAATGAGGACAGCGGGGCGAGTGTCAGTAAGCCTATAGCCGGCATATCCGAGGGGGTTCGGCAATCACTCTCCTATCAGGGGGTGATCTAGCCACTGTAACCAGATTACATGGGGGGGAACCCAAGAGGCTGCCTTTATAATTACTTTGCTGATTGGAAAAATAAGAACCTCTAACAAGCTCTGTCAATCAAGTATGCACTGTTTTCTACAACGTCTATGTAGAGAAAAAATATTAAGCCTTTTCTGTGTTATTATACAGCCTGCAGATCTTGTCGAATACCTGAAGGTTGGCCAATTTATTTGTTTCACGAACAAAACAATGGAAATACATAAACCCTGCGTATACATAAACATTTGAGCTTCAGTGATTCCATCCTCCAACACACATGTTGAGGAAAGTGCATGTAATAGTGTTTGCCTTGGTGTGTGTGAATGTTATCGCGCATGCATGGGTATTTGCATGAGCTTTTAGCCTGTGTGTCCAACACAGGCTAAACCAAATCCAACAGAAAGTGTTTGTTTATTTGTGTTTTTCCCCATTGTGGTTCGCCCTCATACTAATCCCTATTTGAGGACTTATTCTGGTCTGTTGTTTGGGGTGAGACTCAAACTTGATAGCAAAGCTTGGCAGGAAGGAAGGAAGCCTCTCACTCTCCTGCTGGCATGTAATTGAAGCATACCATTAGGCGCCATGTGTCACACAAAAAGGCACCAAATAATACAGCGCAAATAAGGGCCAACCTGCAGAATGGCATTCTGGGAAGATAATAAGGACAACATGCGAGCAACTGAGCTGTATCTGCAAGTCACAGAGGGTGTTTGGTTTGTTGGGTAACTTTAACAATTTGTTCTGTACAGCATCCATAAAAGTCATCGATTCACTGTTTGCAGCAAGCAGCTCATTTTTCAATCTAGCAATGATATCAGTATTTACCATAATAACCAGGTGGAACCTAGATGACTCACACTATCTTATGTTTAAACTAACATAACTGGGTATTATGTGTATTGAACATAAGAGATGAGATATGAGACAATAATGCAAAAACACACATGTACATACACACTTACTTCTCTTGCTTGTATGCACACATTGGCTGAAAACGGCAGCACAAGGATGAAATACCCTTGTAAAGAGGGTCTTCAACAGAACAAGTTTAAAAAATGAATGCATTGGGATCAACCTGGCCCCTTTGCAAAATTCATATTGTTTTTGTGTAAGGCTTTAACACACTGACAAATAAACAAATCAAAAGAAGACAAAACAAGTGGCTGTGATGAAATTTGTCTGCAATGACGCGTAATTTAGCCCGAGTGGAGCACTGAGAGATGTGGTAGGGACTGCTCACCCCTATGTTTTCATCCTCTGAGACAGATGCTGCTACTGCAGCGCTTACTTTGGGCATTGTGGGGAAGAGAAAAAAAAAAAAGAAATAGCTGCATAAGAGAAAGAGAGTCGCACTGCTGACTTATTCATGGGCAGCTCTCAACTACTGTACAAGTGAGAACCAGTAGAAACCATTCAATGTGTAAAAATTCAGATTTTCCTTTGTATATGCAAAGCAAACTATTCATACTTGTATATAATAATAATATAGCTTGCTGTGTGATTAATTGCCTGCCTGGCATCCTGCTTGCCAATGTGCAGGAGTTTGATGATTGGCTTGCTCTTGATGTCCCTGCCTGCATTAATTTACAACTGGAATTCAGGAACTGTGATATCTGTGAAACTTGGCTAAATCCTACTAAATCCTCCTAAAAACTACATATCAAGCTATACACTAAGAGTCACCCACCAACTGCATTCACCAATCCTTGAAACCAGTTAAGTCATTTATGGTTCTTTTTTATTAATGTGTAAAATTATTTTACTGATGTTGAAGATCTACTGTAGTCAAATATCAGTTTAGCTTTACAGCAACTACGAGCTCTTACTTTGTGTATGCATAGTTTTTTGCATGAGAGCTGGAGCCAAACCAGGACACATGGAGGATTCTGGTGTATGTTTTGCATTTTTTATCAAGCTTCACAGAAAAAAAGGCATATTTAAAATGTATTAGTTCAGTACAAAGTGTGTTTTTCCAAGACTGTATGTCCCCACACATGCAGACTGTATGTCCCCACACATGCACCCAATGCTGTAGTTTTTCCTACTGTTTTTCTTCTGTTTACAATATGCTTCTGATAATGGAAAGACAATTACATATAATATAGATATGGAAATATATCTATATATATATATATATGTATATATATCTACTGTTTATGTACCACAACATTAACTAAATTCTAACTGGATGCAAATGACCATGCTATTGAGCTATTGAACTCAAAATAACAATAGGCTTCATTTATTGTATGATTTTCATTGTAAATACAAGCAGCTTAAGACATTACACTTTCAATTAAACTGTACAAACATTTTGCAATATGCGGACATGCAATTATCTATTTTTAATGAGCCAGTCGGGAATTTCAATCCAGTTAACAGCTGAGCTCTTCATTCTTCTCCGTGACCTCCATTATGTGAGAGGACTGTACTGTATTGTAATGAACCAAATGGAAATTGTATTTTTTTTCATAAATGCTTGATTTTGTCACCGTCTGCTATAGGGAAAAAATGGAGTTCAATAATGGGTAATTGGTGAAAACTCAACAATTCCTTACACCTATTCAATTATTTTAGGGTGTTTGAACAGCAGTGAAAAAATAAGAAACTCTCTTAGCCTCAAGGCAGAATAAATAAATCATAAGGAAAACTGATAACATAAAACAATTTTGAATGTATTAATGCCCAAAAGTTCTTTAAACAATACGTTAGAAATACAGTATGTTCTATTGCGATGTTTTGGCATTAACTTGGGACGAATTACTCACATTTCATATCTAGCCTTGTAATTGCCTGCTTTCAACACTATCGTGAAATAAAGCAAGCAATATGAAGAGAGATTACCTCAAATCAACATGTGTCCCCAGATTTATGCCACCATCAGAAGATGAAGTTATGGCCTACATGGCTGAAACAGCACAATCTGTATGAAAAGCTGCAGCAGTAGTGGCTCATTCTGGTTGCATCATTAATTAATAAAATGTCCTCATCTAATTTCTCACCATCCTGATGGATTTCTTTGTATTCTAGCAGTAGGTTTGTGTTTGGCTGTAACCTTCAGAATGATAGGCCTGCCTTTTCTCTCCTTGTTGTTACTGAACTAATTTTCTATTCAGGCACAAAACTCTTATCAGGGGAAAGTTATCCGATCAAAGAGGTGTACAAAAGTTTTTTGTGGTGAAGTGCCAGCAGCAAATTGTGACATGATTCACTGGAGTCTGCGAGAGGCTTTTTGACAGATGAGATCAGAAGAAAAGAGGATATGGACAATCCAAGTTATGCAACTGATTTGTTCTCAGAAGGAAAAGGGAATAAATGATTGTTGCCACATATTAAATAAACTCTAAAGAAACTTAATATGTGTGTTTAATGAGTCCAGGGGGCTTTTGTAAAGTTTTAAAGGGGCCTTGGAAATTCAAAATCGTTACTTTTTGAATGAACAAAACCTCCCTAGAAGTTCTTCTATTTATGCTGCTGCATTATTCATGTACCCGGCAATTGTAATAATTTCCTTAATGCAGAGTCAGGCATATGACATCCATCAATCTCATGCAGACGATGAATAAGACAAATGGACATGCTTACATTAACTTTACAGACACCTTCAACTAATATTTACACACAGCACTGTAAAATAAACAGTTGCGTAATTGCACTATTCCACAGCTCATAAAGACTCTCAGTATCCATTAACGTGAGGTAATTAGTCGTAATTTGCATCATTAAAGACAAAACAATGCATAATTGTTTATGAATACTCAATCAGAGCATAATTACCTAGTCTTGATTTGCATCTTCAGGCTGGAGAGACACAAAAAAATGCAAAAGAGGTAGTCTTTGTTGTTTGACTGAAGAACAACCTCTTTCTCCTCCCCTGCTCCCCCACGAACACAGTTCTTCAGCTTTAGCAAACCCTGAAATTTGGCTTTTTAATTGCTGCTGGCCCATTTTTCCTCTCTCTTCTTTCTTTGTGGGGGGAAAACGGAAAGCGCACAACAAAGTTGATGCTTTTGTCTTGTACTGTAGACTGTAAGACTGGGTCTGCAGAGTAGCATTTTCTCATTTTGTCGGGTATATAAAAAGTGAAGATCATTAGCTGCTGAGAAGACATAATGAGGGGAGAACTGTAGAGGAATACTGTGTTGTGTGTGTGATGTGTGTCAACTTTCAGTCAGTGAATGCTTTGAGTATATATGCATGTGCAAATGTTGCTTACTATGACAGCTTTACATTTATAGTGGTGATTATTTTACTTGTATTGCACGGTATATATGTGTGTGTGTCTATCTTCCCTACTATGTTGGCTACTGTTTACTTATATGGGCATCCATTCAGGGGGAGTACAATTACACCTGGGAAAAAAATTGTACAATGTCTGTGGTTCAGGGGAAGGTTTGTAAGGACGTAATGATTTGAATCTTACAAGCATTACTGACACCTGTAGGTAGCTCGAAAATAATGACACAATCAGCATACATGTGCATGCATGTGTGTTTTCTTATGCACAAGACAGGACGAAAAAGGGACTCTCTTAAAGAGAGAAAAACATTCCAAAGTGCTACTAGAGGATCAGAAAAAAAAAACAAGCTTCCTTTAATATAAAAACAAGTAATACGTTGCTGATAGATTGCGCTCTGCATGGGCTTGGCGAGTGCACATTTAAAAAAAAAAGAAAAACGTGTTGCAAACCAAGTTTCTCAAAGAAACAGTGTTACAAGGTAAGCACCTGGTAAAGTACAGTGTTGTTGGATCATGACGCAAATCAGAGGTTATAAGTCAGCATATATTTGCCACTTCTTTGTTCTGTCTCTTGTGATCCCCCAAACTTCATGGAGGTGCGATGCAAAATCGCTGGAACATTCTTTCAATGATCAGGCTCAGATGCTTCTTTGTCCTGCCCAAACAAACCAGTTCTGTGAGTTTTGCCAGACATCTGTTTGACAAAAGCTAAGCCTCTTTCTTTTGTCTCTGATATCCCATTGTACGGAATTTCCTGAATCTGCCATGACATGTATTCTTAGTTTGTTATCATTTTTAATCAGGTTTTTGAAGATTTATGTTTTACAGACCCTGTGTGATTAAATGTATTATTGCCATATATTGTTTTATACAGGATTTAGTTGAGTTTATTTAATTTTATGAGAGGGTGGGCATTGAATCACACACAACTACAAAGATATCAAGGAATAAAGTCCAAGACTGTATTTTTTGGGAGAAGGTGTGTCTGAAAATGAGATGCTATAATTGCCGGCCATCTCGTTCTTGTATTCGGTCATCCATCTTCTTAAACTAGACAAAACCACTCCTTACCCATAAAAGCTGCATGCCGTGCCGTTGCTAATTTAGAGTTACAGCATCTTTTTCATTCCAATTCAAGCACTTCCCACATCATAGAGGATCATTGCATATGCATATGGGTGATCAACAGAGAGATCTCCCCCCACACACACACACACACACACACACACACACACGCCAACTACCACAGTACACACCTGTATATTGTACCAGACTCGCTTTGATAGCTGTCGTACCACTCTGCAGGATGTTGAGTATAAATTAACGAATTAACACACATGCATGCACAGCAAGAGACACGCAAATAGACATAAGTACACACGCCTGTCTGCCCAACACCTACACTCCATCACTCACACACACACACACACACACACACACCACCTCCCCCGCCCTCACCCAGATGGTCCGTCCAAGCTACAGAGCTGTGAAACACTGAGGCCACAGAGCAACAGTTCAAGGGATTCTGACTTCCCAGCTAAGCTTTTAACATGCGCAACAACGGCGCACAGCCACTGCATATGAGGCTATGTGCCAGAGACAGAAAGACAAAGAGAAAGAAAGACAGGCAGAAAGAAAGAAAGAAAGGGAGCCAGAGTGAGAGACAGGGAGAGCAGACACAGAGACACAGCTCCCCACAGTGGAGCGGTATTGTACAGTCTACAAAATGCCATAGGAAACATAAAAAAAGATGTAAAAGCTTCAACACAGAGCTTTATTTATGTCACTTACGTTCCAGGTTTGCACTTCTGCTCCTCACAGCAGCGGCTATAGTTCAGTTAGACCACTCTTTAATGCTCCACAAGGGAAGTGTTTATTGCAGAATAGCATTACAGCTTTTTTTATACAGCAAAGGAGAAAAAAAAAGCTTTGCAGGACACTATGGGCCCCTGAGATGCACTTTCAGAGTCTGCGGCATCAGGATTTCCCCCCAAAAGTACGTAGTTAAATTAGTGTGGGTTTTTTAAAGTGTCGGTTACTTGCTGTCTTTGTCATTGTCTTGACTTTTTATATCAAATCAAATACTGTTTGTATGGAGTGGTACATTTGCAATTCAGGGTATGCCCCAGTTCAAGCCAAATGAAATCAGAGAATAAGGTAAACACAGCCTGAACAGTGGTGAGGCAGGCTAATCAAGTATGTGAGTCACTCTCAAACTGTAATCACAGGGGGAGCAAGGAGAGAGACAGAGTGAGATTGAATTGATTAAAAATTGAAATCCCAGACCAAATATGTTCTAAAAGAAGTTAGATATAATTAAGTGGATAATTGATTTTTTGAATTTAATTCCCCCAGTCTCTGCGTCCATTTTCTACTGTAGGGGATCTATGTGTGGAACATGAGAATGTCAGTAAAATATGAACAATGATGACAGAGTTGTTATTTAGGTCTTTAAAGTATTCACCTACAACATTATTGGATTATTATTTTTGATTTAGCATCCTGTATGATACAAAAGTTAAAGTGTGATTTCTGATTATTATAATATTAGCACATTTAGCTATTTAGCCATGATTATCTTTCATATCTAGCATTATGAATCCTAATGATTGTAGGTATAGAGTAACCATTATTAGTCATCTTATGTCTCCTTTATTAATCGTGGTTGGTGGGTCGGATCCCACTGGCATCAGACATTACATTACATTACAGTCATTTAGCAGACGCTTTTATCCAAAGCAGTAGTATATTACATATCATTCACCCATTCACACACTGATGACAGGCTACCATGCAAGGTGCCACCATCAGACTCTAACTAACATTCATGCAACATCCAGTCCACACCGATGGCAAGCCTTCGGGAGCAACTTGGGGTTAAGTGTCTTGCCCAAGGACACATCGACTGCCGAAGCCGGGTATCGAACCACCGACCCTCTGATTGGAGAACTACCTTACTCTCCACTACGCCACAGCCGCCCCCAGACTGCTCAACAGTTCAATAGATTCAAATAAACAATCTCTATTTTTGCTATGATATTGCTAAGCTCTGTATAGGTCTGTATAGGTCTTCTTTATGTAAAAGTGTTTATTTAACCCCACAGAGGTGACAAGCAGCATCAGACTATAACATAGAGAATAGTTAATTATCTACTAAGTATGCGTGAGCTGCATTGTCATTATTCAAATAAGAACTGACCATGGACATGCAGGGAGCTAAACGGTCTCTGGAAGTTTCTGTTGCCAGTTCCACTGTTTGTAAATGGCTCTTTTGTAAATCTTTGGTTATACAGTAGACCTTGTTATACTGGACCCTGTTCTCTGGGGTTGAGTGAAGGTTGGGTCACTATCGCATGTGATGGCATGTAACATAGAACAGTTTAAACCGTATTTGGTTTTGCATAGATTTTTTGTATCTTGCCAATTGTGTACAGACATTGTTGTAAAATACAATTAAATAAAAAAAAATATATATATATTTGCGGTATTCTCTGTTCTTAACTAGCTCACAATTACAAAAAAGTGCAATTAAACACACAGCACCTAATAATGAGAAATCCTAAGCAGCTGCATTCACATTGACTGTATTATTTATTCATTGTCAGTGCTCTTGACAAACTGCTTTTACGGGTAGCTTTTAATAGCTTGTCATTATGCTGTGTATGGCCCTCCCACGGCTTTCACCAGCCAAATTATTGGCATCTTACAATAATGGTTTATGTAAATGAACATGCTTATGTAAAGTGTAATTATCAAGGTCTCATAAGCAGGTGGGATGTTAGAACAGACCTTGATGCACACTTTTTAAACAGATGTTCTCCCCATCCACAACTTCTTTATCATATTCCCATTTTGCAGTGCGTGGCTCATAAAGTGTCCTGCAGCAGTTTGATATACACATACACACACAGTGGTGTTTTTACGACTTCTTGGGACATTACATTGACTTACATTCATTTCCTTGAGACTTGCCCTAACCCTAAACGCTACCAGCAACCCTTACCTTAAGGTTAGACCAAGTCGTTACCTTAAAATGTATGATTTATGTTACGGGGATGTGCATTTTGTCCCCATAAGGAGATAGTCCCCACAATGCCTAAATAGATTGATGTCCCCACAAGATGGGTAAAACTTGCCCACACACACACAGTAAAAACTCTCATTTGAATGCTTTGGGAATGGAAGTCATCCAAACTTTTTTAATATCTACAAACCAAAAGCACATTTTACGTCCTTAGATGTATCTGATTTATAACGGGACTCTCAGTTGGGCTTGAAATAAGTGCTGCCACCTTGAGATAACATACAATACAACCAGACAAAAATACATGCAGAAATTCTACTTCATCTCATTGCTACCTGGGCTTTCATTCCAGCTAAAGCTCTTGAGCTGAATCTGTGATCTTCACATGCTGAAGGACTTGTTCAGTATCCTGTGTGTGTCTGGTCATAAATATGAAACATATTTGATGGTATCAGGGAAGCTCAGATGTGTTAGTCCCTTCTGGAAGTGATTGAATTTCTAAATCCCTCACACTCAGCCACAGTGAAATATTTTCCAACAATAGCCTACTAATCCAGTGTATAAACCAGGTGACTTAATTTAAAATATGTAAGTCAGATTCTGCCACAAATGAACACAAAGTTGTGGACATTGAGGAAAACAACACGGTATTGTGTTGAGAAAACCCAAAAGTGGTTTTCCTTAATCATTAAGTGATAGGTCAGATAGGTTGCAGCTGAGTTGGTGATGAATACCACTCAGAGCGGGTATCTGACAGGTTTTCGTTGCAAACATCATACTGTCAGCATTTCCAGTGGGGTCATTACAGATGCAAATCCCAGTCGCAGCGGTGTTTTATGACACCTGTTCTTGTTTTCCAGGCCGGCCCCGGTAAGTGTCCCGTCGAGGACTTGCAAATCAAGACAGAAAACGAGAGATAGGCGGACAGGTAAGCCCGCTCAGCTGTCAGTTTTGTCCTCCGTCTCCCTTCACTCCCACCCTCCATTTTCCTCCCGATCACAGCTCTGCCATTTGTGTTCCCATCAGTCATTTTCATAGCCTCATCCCTCTCCCCTTCTCACTCTCTCTCTCTCTCTCTGTATATATGTTAGATGAGGACATTGCACCCTACCTCTGCCTGGCACTTGAGAATCTGCTTCTTTCTGCCACCGGTTGTCTCTGGAGAGTTTGATGCTCATGGGGGTTATGTGTGAACCTTGTCAAAGAGCCCCATCTATCCTGTAGAGATGTCTGGGTTCATGCAAAGGAAACAGGTCCCATAACATGTTGAGGAAATATAGGGCCAGTGGTGAGTAGTGCAACCATGAAATGCAGAACAATCCTGTAAAACCTGCCAAGCACTTCTTGTTTGACAAATCTAGAGATATAAAAGGGAGAGATTATAAGTAAAAAAAAAAAAATAGGCCTACAGTATTGTTATCTGCCTGAATCACAAAGTGAGGTTACAACAATAAAGAAAGTCCAATATACCCTAGGTGAGATGACATAGAGTTACCCGATTTAAGGACACTTGTGGGAAAACTTTATGGAGTAGAATTCAGAACAGTAAACCTAAGAATTACATCTATATTGAACTATTAAGCAACTGGCGGTACTTTCACTGCCAACACTGTGTGTGTCAATGCAGTTGTGTCCATTCTGTAGTGAGGCAAAAGGGAAAGGTGTCGAGGTCGGTGTGTTGAATGTTTCAAGTCTGGCTGTCATGCAGGACTAGCATGGTCTTAAAATAGCGTTATTATGACAAACGGAATGTCCTTAAATGTCGTGCTATTTATACATTTTCCTATATTGCTTACTGGTATCATATGTTAAATTTCCTGTCTAATGGCCAAGGCATTGTGTCATCCTGTAGCCTAGTGGCAGGTGTAACTGAAACATTCAACCATTAAGGTCATCACAATGCTTTCAGCATCAAACAAATCACTGAAGCTTTAACAATAACTACGGTTAACCCTGAGAAATACAGCTAATATGGTTTTGTGCTACCCTTCTACCATGTAGCCATGTGAATTTTTTAATTTTATTTGTTTGCTTCCACAAAGCAGTGTGCCTTGAATTTTACAAGATATTTTCCCCCTCTTAAATACATATAATTCACCTTTGCTTCTGGAGCACCTGCTTTGTAATCATTCTCAGATTCAAGTACCAATTAAACTTGTGGTTTTTATCCCTGTTACAGTGACAAATGCTTTTTTTTTTTACCTTATTTAGAATAAAAGTGCAGGTAAAGAAGTAGCGCATTAGTCTACACCACTAAGGTGAATCCAACCTAAGTCCATGACTCACAAGACAAGTCAGACTTTTTAAGTTGTTGTCAAGCCGCCCTCCCATAAAAAATGTTATGCACAAAAACCTTGCACACTGGTTCATATGTTTTTATTTATTCTATTTGTTGCGTGAATTGAAATATGAGACAAAATCAAATCAGATTATCAATTACCTGCCGCAATTTATCTTTAATTACTACATCTCTGTATTCTTTACTTTGTTAGTTGTGTAAAGCGCTTTGTGCTGGTAGACGAAGTGAATGTTTACCAGGTGCCATGTTAGATGATGACATCTGCATGGACGGTGTCTTTGAGTGGTCAAACAACCAACTATTTTTTATTTTTGACAGATGCTTAGAAAATTGCAAAAATAAAACCTGTTCCAAAATCTTTAATGATGGGCTAAAGTTATGGACTCAGTATGTCAAAGTGATTGACACAACGTGAAGCTGTATTTGCGACAATGTTGCCAATTTCTGACGAAAAATACAGTCTTGGTGTGCATAGGCCTTGAAAAGCCAGGGAGGCCAGAAATACAATATACTTCATCCAGCAGTTGTTCAATATTCTTTGATTCAAATATATTTTTTTACATCCAAAGCTTCTATTGAGGTTTCCAAACAAAAATGGAAATGTATGTTGTCATATTTTATGACATTATCACCCTAAAGAAATATATAAAAAATCCTCAAACAAAATCTTCAATGTGTGTTTGTGTGTGGACAGCCACTCAGTGAACAGTCTGCATACATTACATGGTCAATGCATGCTGCCTGTAAGCAATGCACACATTGAAACACAAAAGCAGTAGATATAATGATAGCGGTAACTGCTGCTTAATGAATGTATGAGAAACACTGATTTATGTGGCCTGATCTTTACCTGCAACTGTGCAGAAATACTAGGTTTAAACAAAGTGAATAGATTTTTGCAGCATTCAAATGTTGGTTTTGAATTCTAATGACAACGTTCTGACTGAACCTTCAAACTATTTGTTACATCCCTACAAGCCACACAACACTCTTCCAGGAAGCCAGAGAGACTGTAAAACTGGAGCACTGACGGGTTGGGTGTATTTGTTTATGTGTTGAGTTGAAATAACAATCTTTCTCCAGAATGTCATAACAACATATTATATTTGAGACCAAAACTATTGTCCCCAAATGTTTTTGTTGAAGCATGATCTGTAGGTATCCTGCAATTTAGTATATTTCGTTTTTCTATGATTTACTGCTAAGCAAGCTAGCAACTGGTTTTACCAGCTGCATGGAGCTAATGTGTTCCTTTACCGTTGAATTACTGGTAGTGTAATGATATGTTTTTACCTCTACTCTTTTAGACTCGAAGTGTACATTTTTTGTACTTCCTATGGGTGTAAAAAACTTTACTAATATTAAATAAAATGTTGACCTTGCTACCTAGATGTCAAATATAAGCACTTCTCTAAGAACTGCACACAACCCATGATACATGAATATCTTCAATGGCCAAAATTCAAATCCAAGCCAAACAAATGTTCAGGCCAGGCAGGGTTTGTCACAGCCAGGCCCTCATGTCTCCTACTTTGCATTTTAAACTAATTTATTTGCTTAAAGTCTTCTTTTTTTAACCTTTCATAAGGTTTGTGAGGTTGTTTTCTTCAGAAAGAATAGTCTTCCAACCAAGGAAAGCAACAAATCCGCTATTTACAGCCAAAATGCTGAGGTAAAACTTATTTTTCGGTGGAGGGAGTTTGAGGTTATAAAGTAAAGAGCGAAAGCTGACATTTATGTAAACTGTGAGCCAAGTCTGTGATTCAACTCAACATGCATGGGCTTGTACCTGTAGGGTTTGTCAAGTAGTGGAAAAGAAGTCTGAGCAGCGAAGGATCAGAGTGTGTTGTTGGGGGCATATCAGATAAACAGTCTTTTTTGGGCAACAGAGAACACATGTTGTAAGTATGAGCTTAAAATTGGCTTCAAGCTTCAAGACTTTGGACAAACTGGTTGTCTGGTGCTAAGGATTTAGGGACTGTTGAGCATTTTTTAATGTTTTACTTCCCCTCCGGTCTGTCTTGTTCTTCAGTAATGACAGACTTTCTCAGATCTTGCCCATGCAGGAAAAAAGCATGTTGCTAAAATAAAACTGGGATGTGTTTTGCGGATGCTTCTCTCTTGTCTCTGAGTTTATGAGCAAGTGTTTCTGATGGGGCTCCTGTGATCTGTGCAGTTTTTATTGGAAGTTTCTCCCTCTGTGGTTCTGTGTACTTCTCAGTATGCCTCCAGCTCTCTTCGCCTTCCTTCCTTTCCTTCCTAAGAAAACATGAAAAAAGTCCTTAGATGAGTGAGAATTCTTTGAGCTGAATGTGCTCTGCGCTCTAGATGATGCAATCCCAAAAATGTGTGGCTACATTAGGATGTACTGGCCTTTCCTCTGATGCCTTGTCCCTTACTTCTGAGGGACTTTTTCAAAACACATATTTAAAAGTACAGCTCAAAGCTGTACTGTTAAAGCTGTCAGAGCTTTGTAGCATTTCCATACAACTTCATTGGATGAACTACTTTCAAGCAATTCGTGTTTTTTTTTAATTTCTCATCAAGAGGGACATCAAACCTTTTTTTTTAGGAATATATTGATTTAGGATGACAGTATTCGAGGCAAGTGAGTTAAATCTGTTCAAAGTCAAAGAACTGGAGCACTAAACATTTAGACCTCTGCTTCTATGGCTCTGAGCAATCTCTAAAATATGTGGCCCATCTATTGCTCAACCATCAGGTCAGATTTTGTGCACCCACAGCCAGACCTCATTGAATTCCTTAAAAACTCTTTAATCTATACAAGCAGTATACTTAAAATACTATAAAATTCTGGTGAGTAGCCACAAATTTGAGATAAAAATTTACTTACGTTTCTACGTACAGAAGCTGCTGTATCTTTCTGCTCACAATGCATGGTTATATATGTCACAGACATCTTCTGCACAGTTTTCATCCTGTCCATACATCAGATTATGTGAAGAGCTCTTGCACCTCCGCTCGAGCCTGTGAGGCTCAGTGGAGATGCTAGTTCTTAATTTATTTGCTCCACTTTTCAGCATGTTCACTTGCTGTAATTCCTTGTATTACATTTGCTTGTCTGACTTATTCGTATCTTATTCTCTGCTTCTGCTGCAACGACCCAGTTTACCCAGGGAACATTAAATTCTCATTTAATTTAGGATTTCCAAACAAGTAGACTAATGACGAGGGGATACTGAGAGTTTGGCTGTTAGCCGCCATGCTGGCATAAATCGAACTCATTGCAGACAAGCTACAATTAAACTTACAGAAAGGGGATTTTCAGTCAAGGTCGATGAACCCAATCTGGCTTTGGTGATTTCCACAAAATATTATAATAATATAATGTTATTAAACCATCAAGGTAGACCATTATGCCCAATAAAACACATACACATTACGTGTAATTATGGAATGAAATAATTTACTGCCAATAGAGCAGTGTTTAACTTTTGATATATGCTACATTCATCATATAGCTCACTATGTTCGCTGTGTGGTGTAAATTGGATGTAAAGCTGCATTTTTGGGCCACTTTGGGGCTGCAGAACAAGCTGTTGATGTTGACACTGAGCAACACTTTGTATTTGGAGTTCTGTTTCGGGCTGCCTGATAGATGTCAGTCCAATGTTCACTCTTCTTTTAGCTTTGCTTTGGTCTCCACCAACTATTGAGGAAAATAGGCATGTTAGCTGCTTAATGTTCCACTAGATCATCAGAGAAACACCAACCTGTCACTGACAACACTCCTTGTCAATATAGAAAAAACTAATCAGTTCTACTTTAAGTAAACATCTGACTACTTCCTTCACCAAACAGAATGTAAAAGAAAATAACTTTTAACTGCTATTTTTATTATCTATTTCATGTAACTGTGGTCAGGAGGGAACCCCCTTCCAGTGGACAACACTAACTTTCTGATACCTGCCACTCAATTAAGAGCCAATATGTGAGTTGTCATTCATTTAATCCTCTACAATTAAAAATGACAAGATAAGGTGGCCGTCCATATTTTTTATAAATTTGCTATGATTGATTAATGTAAGTTGAAAAATGACGTTTCACTAAAACTTTAACAGATTCGAACAAATTAATGGATCTGAAGTTACACACGGGGAAATTTCTTTTTTTTAAATGAATCACTCAAGTTCCCACTGCCAGGGATTCAATTATGTCCTTAAAATAATATGTGCGTCACCTGTTTGCCAAGCTGTACATTTTCTGACATGTTTGCTCTGCAGGGCTCCTGTTGATGATGTCGGTGCATGGGGAGAGTCATTCGACCATCTTCTGGAGTGTAAAAGTAAGCTCACTTGTGCTGCATTTTATTCCTCTCACTTTTTTCAAAATTCGTCACTTAGTTCTTCGTTCCCCCTTTTTCGAACTCTCAATTCTCCGCTTACTCGGCCCCGCATATCATCATGAATAGCCCTCGGTCTTCTTGAGGAGGATCGAGGATATATTCTTCCTTCAAGTTCATCAAATCCATTCAGAGATATATTAGAGGAGGATGACAGTGGCAGAGATAAGAGGCGTTATCTGAGCTGCTAGGATAGATAGGGTGATTCCAGGCAGCTCCTATTCATTTATAAAGCCAGCACTCACTGATGGCTTTCACCTGACCATATTCCCGGCCTCTATTTGAAAATGACTAAAGGGGCAGATAAGTTCTTTCTCTGTCTCTCTCTCTCTCTCTCTCTCTCTCTCTCTCTCTCTCTCTCTCTCTTCCTGCTGTCTCTCCCCTCTCATTACTTTACAGAGATGAATTCAGCTGATCTGTTATATTTCATACTGTTGTCTCCTGCCTGAAGATTAACGGTCCTCTGGAAGATAAATTTTACCTTGCATCCCAGTTGCTCCATTTACCTTTGTACAAATGCAATGGCATGTATGACAAATTGGTAAACAGTAGCAAAAAATAAATAGCTGTACATGTAGCAGCTGCAATTTGATGGCATTCACATACCTTTACGTCTCGTCTGATGTTAAAGGGTCGACTCTGTTATGATTGAAAGCTTAGATATGGGCCGAGACTGATTTGTAGACGGGAACAAGCAGCCCCTGGACATATTTTGTTTCCTGTCAATTACTGTCAGAGCAACAGCTGTGATTTATGCCAAGCAATTTGTGTGAATAACACCGGTGCTCCCAGTTAGCTGTTTGTTTGTGCTCCCAGAAGACGTGATAAGTATTTTACACCTGCCTGAGAATCACAGCTCCATGAACATCCCGGAACAAAGGTAACAGGTTGGGGAGAAAACACAAGAAATATAGGTGTGTGCAATTATATGATGTTGAGGCAGTGCGCATCGGGAGACCACGTTTGGTTTTCGATGTAAAAAGCGCCTCCAGACATCCACCACAACACCTGGCAGTTTTCTCTTTGTTTGCTGACTTCTTTAAGCTAACAAGTACTATGTTGAGGAAGCCAAAATGTGAGCAAAATATAACAATATGGCTTAACCTTTAGCTATGGCTCATTGCCTTTATGATTTTACCATGATATACCGAGATTTCTAAAAAAGAGAAGGTTAGTTTGAAGGGGATATTTGGCAACTTTTATGTGAATGTCCATTCAATGTTGATGTCAAATGTATAAAATCAAAACACTAATTTCAGCAGTGTGTGCTATATGGACTGAGAAGGCTGATTGCTCCTGCTGGTGGAGCTGGGCTGGTAGTGCCAACATGTACCAGGATACATTGCGCGCATGTAAACAAGCAACTCAGGTTCTGGAGGGTTCCCTGCCGACCATATAATCCCCCCGCTGCAGCCTCAGCCTCTTTCCCTTGCATTTCTTAGGCCGTATACCCAACACGTTTCTGTCCGACTCATCACATACTGGATAGCCGGGTAGCCTAGTGTATGGTCACAGTAAATAAGTGGCTAATGTCATGAATTCAAGCCAATACATTTGCTTGTGTTTAGGCAACTAAACCACTGTGTTAGATTTAAGAAAAATATCATATTTTGGCCTAAAATAAGTACGTAAACTAAATATAATATAAAACATCATAACATGTGTGGAAAACATCACAAACATCACTAACGTAACTTCAAAATAACTCAACACTGGTCACCTGGTTGAAAGTCCTGTGTTTGTTTGACCTGCCTAGAGTGCGTGATTTTTTTCTGATTAACTAAATATATTTCATTTAAACCAATTTTTTGGTGTGCACACGTCAGTTTGCCTCATTTAGTAACACAGACAGATTATTTCTTAAGAGGCATGTTTTAGTGACTTAAAAGAGATACGTGGCATTGACCAATGTTCTTATACTTAGTGGTCCAGACCTGTTGTTCAAATAGTTTGCCTTTTTTTTTTACAAGTGAAAAAGTATTTGGAAAATTGCCTCAGGCTTTAATGCAGGTCTCTGCCCAGTACTATTCTCTATAATATATAGCACTACAATATTCTCTGGTCTGATATCTGAATGACAGGTCAAGACTCCCTTGACCGACCTATCATCATAATCAATTTTTTAGCATTTAACTTCAAACCATTCCAACTTTATGTCTGTGACTGTCACAGTACAGCACTGCTCTACTCTCATTGTTCAGGTCATCTAATACCACTACAATGTTTTCAGTTATCATAGCTGATTAGACCTCTGCTCAGGTTGAAGGTAAGTGGAGATATGTTGAGAATGTATTAGTTCACAAATGTTCATCTACCATTAAGAATGATAAAGGTGCAATTTGTCACCGCCCAACAGGTGTAAGAAAACACAGGAGACTCAAATCAGTCAATGGGTCTACAGTCTTGAATAGAACTTTAAAGTCTTCTTACTCTTTGGTAAAATGTTTGCATATTGCCCACAAATGGAGCGGAACTAGAAGGCTTATATGGAAATTTTAGGGGCGTTGGTTATGCAAATGGCCAAATCTCACAAACATCTCCACATGAACAGCTGCCCTTCAGTAGGCTGAAACAAGCAATTCATTGCAAGTTTATGCAGAGAGTTTTGTGAATCTGATTTTAAGTGATTTTACAAAGAAAACAGAGTTTTGGGAGCAGCAATAAAAAAAAATGTTGGCCCAATGTCTTCACAAGATAATGTGAGCGCAAAAGATTCTGCGACTTCAGGGGCTCTGTTTTACTTTCTTCACAAAATGGAAGTCATAATCCCAATTATAAGAAATAGCCCTCATTTTAAAGAGCCAGTGAATGATCAAAGATAGTGTGTGTAGATTAAATTCATATGTTTAGTGGATTTGGTTACACAACAAGAAAACCAGTTCCAGCCTATGTTTCCGCTAAAGTGTTTGTTATAACTTCATATTTTGTTGCAGGCTAGACACACTTGAATATCAAAAAATAAAAATAAATGATTATGGCAGACCAGCCCTCTTAATTTAACTTGGTTTCAAAGTCCCTCTGCTTCCTCTGTGCAGCAGGCCAGCTGGTGTTTGAGGACTTCTTGAGGACAGAATACAGTGAGGAGAACCTTTTATTTTGGCTTGCCTGCGAGGACTACAAGAAAATTACCAGTGAGACAGAAATGATGACTGCTGCCAAGAAGATCTACACAGAGTTTGTCGAAGTTGATGCGCCTAGACAGGTATGACTTTGTTAAGTGAAACATGAATGAAGTCAGACCTGTGTGACTCCAAATAAGTCTCAATTTACAGTCGGCTTGTTGTCACCGTTTTGCCTCCAGGGTTTCACTCTCTCACTTTTACTATGAAATGCAATGATAGGCCTTTCTCACCTCAAACTTTTTTACTTGTTTCAAGAAGGAAGAGCACAGGTGACTGTTTTATTCAAGCGAGAGTGACAGTGAGCCAGCATGCACAATACCAAGGCTATTAAGTGAAGGCTGACACATGGGCTGCAGTCAAATAGTCAGGAAAAAAATGACATGTCGGATGTCTTTTTCCTTGAACTCATAAATAGTTCCATCGCTCTCACAATGTGAAGGAGAATTCATTAGGACTTAAGAAAACAACAACCATGGTGCTAAGAGAATCTGTCTTTTTATTTTTCAATTGAGGATTCCTGTCCAAAATAGAATCTCTTCCTGATGCTGTGTTCACACTACGAGCGACACAGCAACAGGCTACAAATAATTTTTCAATGGAAGCCATTGACATTTAGCTACGAACTGACGGCCAACACCTATCGTTGTGTGACGGGCTTGAAGTGAGCTGGCCTCAGCTTTTTCAGCACCCCCATGACGACAAAGCAACCATTTGTTTCACCCTGTTACGTTCCGTTTAAATAAATATTAATAAAAAAAGGTGCCCTTAGCCAGTTCCCAGTGCTATTTAGGGATATAGCTACATCAACAAGTGCTCGAGCAACACTTCTGGTGTGACAATGTAGCTGGCCAGCATTGCCATTTTGTAGCTTTTGTTACTAGAACACAGCGTAGGACGTGTTTGTAATTTATCCATAATGTACAATAAATCAGCGTCTGTCAAAATGTTGCTGCCGCAGGAAATTGTGGGATGATATTATCTATTTTCCTTGATCCAGGATGGTCCAGTGTTTCTTATGCTAAAGAAGAAGAAAGGAAGCATTAAAGCACCTTTCCTTAGTATTTAGATAATTAGACCAGCTCCTATCATCCCTAAATACTTACGACCTCAGCCTATGTCTCTGGCCCCATGGGAGCTATATTGTATGACACATATGCAATGTTACTGGAGCTGCGATGTTGGAGATTTACAGCGGAAACTGCGCTAAAAAATAAAGGCATGGTGTCCGCTCAGGTCCTCTTTAGTTCCGCTCGCCATACAGAACTTTTTGGTGACGCTCAAATGGATGGCAGCCGATATACAATAGAACATTTTAAAAAAGCATTTGTATAATGTCCTTTATTTAATATATTTTCAATAATTGCAGTATTGCAATTCTGCAGACACCTCAGTGAACTTGTTGTCTATGATGGCGCGCGAGCTATTGAGCCTTTCGTCAAGTGCAGACCAGATTTTACTGCGCGTGACTTGTACCTTAATGATATGACGCTGAGACTTCTCTATTTAAGTATCATTCCACAATACCAGGAATCTAAAATCCATGCAGCTAAATGAAATTCAACTGTCGTTCATTTAATTATATACACTTGTGCTTTTCCTATGGCGGAAATTCAAAATGTCTTCTGTGAAAAGTGCCGATTATTGGTCACATTCACTCTTTTTGTTGCTCAGTGCTACACATTTTTTCTTTTACTATTTGAACATGCTGTTAACTTTCTGAACAAATATAAAGAACTCATGAGTGAAATAAAAGTTGCTGTTTTTGTTTGAACACAGATAAACATTGACTATGTGACAAGAGAAGAAATCAGTGAAAATCTCTCCCAGCCGGAGCCAAATCGCTTCGACAGGGCGCAGAGACTGATATACGGTCTGATGGAAAACGACTGTTATCCGCGATTTCTGAAATCCGAAATGTACCAAGTTCTCCTGGGACAGGCTGAACAGCAATGAAAGCATTGTGAGGAAAAGAGCTTGTCTGACGCCTCTCTGTGTGATTGATTCTGCACTTCAGCCGACTCTCCTTAGAATCTCAGATTAAACAAAAAAGGCTTGTCTGTAGGAGGAAGCAGAAGCGAATGGAGATACAGAGCTGTCGGTATGAGGACAGATAGGGTTTTAAAGCCAAACATGATATAAATAATGTATTAGGAAGCTTTTGAAGTCAAAGTTTGTGTGGATTGTTTTATATTGCATAAAAAAGTCAAGACAAGACTCATACACATCTGAAAGTTTTTTGGGGGGGAAATGCAAATCTCAAGATAAAAAATTTTGTATACACAAATTAGTAGTTTGTATGAATTATAATGAAAGGCATAATTTGTTTCTGAAGAGTTTAATTTCAAAGCTCTATGTCAAATAACTGCCTAATATTAACCTTAAACCCAATGACAATTTAAATCAAGTATGATTATATTTGATCTCACTAACAAACTATCAAAAAATGTCATGATGTTGTTGTGTTTCTGAAAAATCAGTAACAAGCAATGTATTTTGTCTGTGATCTAATGCTGTTATTGTTGGATACGCATCACATGAAAGTACAATAGCGGCAACTTTAAAGCATCTCATACTTCCAGCTCTTCAATAAGTTATTTTTGAAAGTAAATCTTGTGTTTGAATTAAAACTCTGCTGTGTTGTTTTTGTCGAAATAGTCCTGCAGCTGTTGATTGTGATGATTAAGGGCAAACAGTGTGTAGCATACACACATCCAAGAAACTCCTACAGGTGCTGGATCAAAAAGCAAACCCATGGCAACAAAAAAAAAAACAGACAAAGGGTCTGCACACTGTACTGAAAGCTCCCAGCTATTTATATTTAACTGAGCAACATTTTGATCTTTGTCAGGCATTGTTCACAATCACAAAGCAGAGCAAGCCATATATATATATATATATATAAACGCAAACACAGTCTTCACTCAGGTGGATGTGGGCTGCATGATTGAGGGTCAATCTACTCTTAAACCAATCAGAGCAGAGGGCAACACTGTCTGTTACTCCTACATGGGGACAAGGTAAGCTTCCATAGAAAAGGCAAAAACATGAAAAAACATCAGGATAAATATTATACAGGAGCCGATTAAATGCTGTTTCACAGACCTTTCTTAAAACTGTCAACTGTCAAGAATTTTATTCCATTCTAGAAACCCATCAAGTCTACTTAATATTATTGTGAAAGGTACATTTTCCTTCAAAGGTTATTAAAACCCTTAAATTCAAACAAACTTGACGACATAGCCTTATTGTCCTGAAAGGTAGCTACAGCCTTCAATTAAGTTGGAGTAAAGTTAAGTTGAAGTTTTGGGGGGAAAAAATAAGGTTAGAAAGTTTTTATAATTGAACACATTGATGTCACAATCCTGCCTGCTGACCACAGCTCCATCTTGAGCACCATCATCAGGGAAATGTTACACAATTAGCTGTCTGAGCTAAGGATGAAAACAATGGAAGTCTAACAGTAGTTGTCTGAAAAACAATATCTGGTTCCAAGCAACTGAAAGCAAAAGGGGAACTATGTCTGAAACATGAAATATGACCAACAAAAGTCACTCAGACAACCATCCATTGTCCTCTTAGACATGTTCAACCCTGCTATCCTCCCCTACCAGGAGTTGTTCCCATTTTGCTTCCCCCTTGATTCCCCCTGCCGCCTATTTCTTGATTAACTTTTCCCAGTACTAGTCAAAGCCAGGTGTAACTAATAACCTCAACGATGGCTCCATTTTATTCTCCTGTCCATGTAAACCATGATAGTGTGACAGTAAATCAGAATGCACAATCCCAGGACCCTGAAAACTGAAGCAGCTAAGTGGAATTCAGCCATCATTCATTTAATTATTTACACCCGTGTTTCCTAAAGTGACAGGTCAAATATCTTCTGTAAAACAGGCGTATGGTGAGGGTTTGTCCTGTCTATCTCCTGTCAACTACTTTACCTATTGCCTACCTATTGACGAAGTTTGTTGTTAACACCAACACATTTTCTTCTAGACCTGCCTTGCCTTGCAGTTAGGCTTTGTAGTCCACACCTTACTTAACATCGGGAAGTTGATTTATAATTTAAAAACCAGCAAAATATTCTTGCTCCCTTAAAAGACCACAATATCAATTCAAACACAGTGGCTTTAACATGCGTGCTGTAAAGAAACAATGTTGAAAAAGTAAACATAAATAGTAAGCTGATAAACTGCAAGTGAGCTATAGTATCATGACTTCATGCAGAAATATTTGTTTGAGATTGAATGTGGAAGAGTCACTTAAAAGAAAAAGAAAAACATATTCTATAGTGCTCTTTTTTTAGCTGCACCACTTCACCACAGCGTGCTATGAAAAAGTAAGAATGTTTTATTTACAAAAAATAGGAGATGACGCCAGGGGTTGGTTTCACAAACAGTCTAAAGAAAAAGTTATATTACCCAGCCTAAAGATTTTAACGTTTCTTAAGATTTATTGTAAGGGGATACTGAAAATGGCCCAAGGCTTTCACTAATCAGCACAAACAGTGACCCCAACAACACTGGAAGTTTCATTTTTGTTTGCTCACAATGTGCAAACATCCGGTGGGAATGAAGTAAACTGAGGTTATCCAGCAGCATCTATGGCATAATGTTGAGATCAGGATCAATCACAAACATCATCCCTACGTACTCTAATATTAACTAACTTCCTGTTTTTCAGCATTTGAAGAAAAAAATGTTCTGTTGTATCTTGAAGCCATTTTAGTTTGATGTGTTCATGCTTTAGACTTCAAGTAATAGCAATGTCTTGTTGGAGCACTTTGGGTTAAATATGAGACTGATTTGTATAACAAAAGACTGAAAAAAACATTGAACATATTGTGACTCAGGGAAAGTCAAAATATGTGAAAACACTAGCATGGTGTGACAGCACAGAATGCTTAGGGTGATATGGGAATCAAGACTTTTCACTTCAGTTCGGTGCTAGTGCATTAGCGGAAAAACACATATTCATGCTTTGCCCCTTCAGTGGAGCTATAACAATATTAAATTGTTTCCGCATTTATTTATTTTTTGTGGGGGGTTTGTTTAGGTTTGAATGATTGAATGTTTCTTGCCAATGTATTGGCTGGATGAGACCAGCCTGTTCTTGCTGACATGCATAAAACCTTTCTTGGACCTAACACACACACTGTGCCTGCAGTGTGTAGTCACTGTGCAAGCGGTTCTGCACAGATCTAACTTCTGCCATTCTGATGGGAGGTCCAGCATTATCTGATTGTATTTCTGGCCCTGCTGAAGGTCAGCATGGGCTTAACACTCAGGATAGGATAGGATAGGAAGGGTTTTGTGGGGAAGGTCAAAAAACAGCAAGAGTAGAAGGAAAGAAAATGAAGAATACGTCATTAGAAGAATAGTGCAGAGGCCTGTTAAAAAGAACCGTTGGAAGGAGTGGACAAATAACGGGAAGGGAGTTAAGAGTATTAGAAGTAGAGAGAAAAAGGAAAGGACAGAGTCAGTAATGAGAAAAGAAAGATTTGTAGAGAGGGGACGATGAGAAAGAACAAGAGGAGGGGTGAGGGAAGTGAGGGTATTAGGAGTGGCAGAAAGGAAAAAAAGAGAAAGGATGGAGTAAAGACGTAAATGTAGTCAGAGCGCAAACATTGGGAGAAAGGTGGGAAAGAACAGGGGGGAGAGGTAAGTAATTGAGGGAAAAAGCGCTGCAGGAGGAGTGGAAGGGGAAGGATGGATGGATGGATGGATGGATGGATGGATGGATAGATGGATAGATGGACAGGGGCGAGTGAGGGGAAGGCGCCGAGGCAGCAAAGCCCCAGCAGGTCAACGTAATGTGAGCAGCAGAGGCTGAGATAATGCCCCAGGACTTCAGGCTCGGGGAGATGCGAGTGGCAGAGTTCGCAGTGGGTGGGAGATAAGGCAACAGAGTCTCTGCTGACTGCCACAAACTGTTCTTTCTTCCCGACAGGGGAGAAGAAAAACTTTACTCTGTCTCAACGCAGAAACTCCCAAAGATTAACTCCTCCTGTGGCAGACTTCAAGTGTTTAATACAGGCCTCCAAAGGTATAGGAGGAGTGATGAAAGAGTGTGTTTTTTCCCCCCCTCTGTTATCTTATGATCTAAGGACCCAACAGTGTTTCTCCTCCAGCTTCCTCCCAGCCAGTGTGCTGCGAGTGTGTTTGTGTGAGAAAGAAAGGGAAAGACCCTGCAGCCATAGTGTATCATTGTGTAATTATTTTTTTACCCTGTTTTCATCACTGAAAAAAGAAAATATGTTAAGAAGCGAACTTATTATCACATCAAATTACAACTTGTCTTTCACACAGGAAGGTCAGAATAAGCCTCTTGCAATCCTAAAGTATACTGAATATCTTGCTGAAATGCTGAAATAATGTGTCAGTTAAAGGTACCCTGTGTATTTTTTTTTTACCATAAGTAATGCTATGGACATTTGGATCAATAGTATGTTTTTATTTGACATGCACACAAGAGGTGTGCACAATACACAACAAAGGAGAGGAAGACAAATTCAAACAAGGAACATTAACAATGCAGGATTCAAAATATTTACCTAGAAATGCTAATGTTTGGTGGGGAGGGAAACACATTGTCTAAAACAATCACACCTTAAGGAAACACAAAATTACTTTTGGTGAGAAACAGTGAAAGTTAACAGTAATGTGTTTATCTGCGAGAAATGTCTGCAAGCCCATCAATAAATCAATTATCGATTAATTGTTGAAGTAACTTATCAGGATTACCAAACATATTCTGTGTCCTGCTTCTCTAATGTTAGGACTTGCTTGTTAGGACCATTACGTCTATAAAACACACTATTGTAAGATGTCACATTGGGCTCTTGGAGATGTTTTTTTCATAATTTACTGACATTTCAATCTAAAAAACTATTTAATAGTTAAAAGAAATGGATGCAGCCATCAGTTTATAACCTGATACCAAACAGTGCTACTGGATGCTGCTTAGTAGGCACAATCTCATTGATCACTCCCACTGTGGTAATGTCTACTTCCCCCCCATGATGACTGTGTATCAGTGAATCATTTGATGAAACATACTTTTGTTCAAGAATATGCAGCTCATAAGCATAATATAATGTAAAAGCATTAAGCATGATTCTGACCGAGGCTCTGTTTATGTGACAGACCCCCAGGAGTAGAGCATAATTTAAGGGCCCTTATGATGTGCATTCAATCAAATTACCATACATCAAGTGAAATAAATGATGCCTTTGGGGCCTCTGGTGAGCTGTGGTCTGGGGGTCGTTTCCTCTTTTTGACAACTTTGACAACAGATATTCAGCCTTGCCTCTTTCTGAACCTGCCGAACTATTTACAGTACATAATCTTTATGAACGTGTGTACACATGACCACTAGATGGAGACAGATATCTGGTCTTATCAAAAGTACAGTAAAAGCCTTATTTGTAAAACAAACTGTACAGGAGGTTTAATGACCAGTGTAAGTGCTAAAGAAACAAAATGAAACTAGCATAGGGAACTATATTTTACAGGTTTAACATTGTGTTTGTGTCTTTGACGTGTGAACCTACACGTATTTTGACTTACATCAACATGTGTTGTATGTAGTTGCTGTAAATAGTATGCATATATCAGATAATAATATACTGAATTGTAATAAGTCATTCAAAAAACAAAAATATATATATTTGCCAAGGCTTTTCATCCATATTGTTTCTGTTTTCTGATTGGTTGACACATTTTCATACAAGTCTTCCTTTATAATACTACATAATAAAACCAGGAAAATGTGGTCAGTGCAGTGTCTTAGAGATTCCTTCTGACAAACAGAGAAAGAATTGAAGTATGACACCTGGAGCAGGGACCTCTGTCTGGGGACAGTGGACGGCATAATAGGAACCTGTCAGCCTGACTTCCCCTGACCTTATGTCCCTCGGATACCAAAAGCTGTTTCACTTCCACACAGTCTTCTGGTGAAACACTTGCAACACTGATTCCTCGCCCTGTCAGGCTATGCGGGCAGCGCTGGTTTTCTGTAACTTTAACAATAGATGACCAAGAGCATCACTTCAGGTAAAAGAAAGAAATACATTGTTGGAAAGCACAGAATGCATCTCAGGAGACTGTGCTATTTTGAAGGCTGGCATACTACAGCAGCTAATACTGTCCATATAGTTCAATTTTTTTTAACATTTCTGCTTTCATGTCACTTTCAGGTTCCAGTTCTTACATGCCTGAGATTACATATTTTTTTGGTTTTGCTTTGGCTGCTTCCTCTTGTCATGTAAAAATCACTAACAACGGAAAGTCGAAAATAAAATATCTCAGTGTGGATTCAAGCCACCAGAAAGGCTTTAATAAATGTCTAAGCTACTCGATTCTGAAACTGTAATGGAGCAATCAACAGTAGAAATCCACCAATTCAATGCTTAACTGGATTAATAGCAATGGACTGGGACTTCTTTTTTACCCATAAAACCCCTTTCTGTTGCTGAATTGTCAACCTGAAACAAAATGATCTTTCAAAGTGTATTTATAAGCATTTACCTCACACTTCAAGAGGGTTCAGTGGACCTAAACCATATGTGACAACAACATAATTAATATTGTAACACAGCCATCCCTCATCAGACCTCTCATCTGTGAGGAACAAGTACTTCCTTTGGCACATGATTCATCTGACCATATCACATTTTCCAACCAGATACTTTTTTTACAGCACTACAGTATATCACTCTTCTTATCATCTTTTTGGGTGTACGATGGGTTTTGGAACTATACTACAAAAAGATAAAAGCACAACAGAATTGCTAGTGGGAGTCCTCGCTCCCTCCCCTTCTGCTACACACTCTCTTACACTCGTCACTCATACATGCCCAGCGTGATGGAAAAAAACTAATTTCAGAGGCCAGAGGGAATATAACCACACAGAGTCAAACAGACACAGACTAATTACTGACGCTAGTAATCCACATGAAATATCAGCAAGATCAACAGCTATTGCTCTGTGTGCTCTACCTCCACCTCTAACTGCAACGGCAGCACTCTCATGCGTGAACATGAGCATGATGGGAGTTCAAGTGCTCAATTATTCCAGGGACTAAATTTGTTTTGGGTTTATCTGCATTCATGGTGTGGTTGCAGAAACAATGTTTATAAGTAAAAACAGACTCTGTAATTTAAGAGTTAAGTGTCCTGACGCCATCTCTTCAGAGAGACTACTACCTACAGTGTATTATGTGGCCTCTTCTTGTGTGTACAATGACTCAGATCGCAGAGACTCGATCAGCAATCAGCAATGCCAATTTCCTTTAAGTCTGCACTTGGTTTGATAAAAGATAACTGATAAAGGTCAGTCACATCAGATATACAACTTCACTGCCCAGACAAGCACACAATACACTGTACAGTACTTGGTAGGAAACTCTTCTTAATTAAGCCTGCCAGAATGTGATCACTCTGCTTGTTTATTATTTGCTATCCTATAATGTGTTTGTACAGTGGAGCTAAGAGGTACACTAGTAACAAATCCCACAAAATTGAAAGTGTCATGCTTCTCTATGGTCTTCAGTGGCCTTGCACCATATTATTGCTGCTTCAAGCATTCATTTCTCACAAAGCACACTTCCTGTCAATCAACCAGGCCTTGTCTGATGAAATAGTTCATGATTTTCCATTATTTTGTAACACTAATGTCACAACAGAGCCTCTGAAAACTTTCAGAAATTGGTGCTATATGATGAAAGTAGGTTATTACTGAAAACTAGGGGGAATTCTGGGGTTGTAAACACACTGCTAAATCATCCATCCATCTTCCGTAACCGCTTATCCAGTTAAGGGTCGCGGGGGTGCTGGAGCCGATCTCAGCTGTCAATGGGCGAAGGCAGGGTACACCCTGGACAGGTCGCCAGCCTATCACAGGGCAGACATATATAGTCTTTGTTCTCATGGCGAAATGAGACTGAAAACATTTGTCCTCCTGTTGAGTTGCTGGCAGGTCATTCTTGACTTTGACAGTTGACCAAAGGAGGGTTCCACTCTATTGCTTGTCCTGGATTCTTTCAACCAGTCACACAGTCTTCATCAGCACACAAAGTCAACATGGAGTTGCAAAGTGCTCAGAATAAGAGTTTGAACATCTTCAATTCTTAAACTAGTGACCAAACTTTATTTGCAATTGAAGACAGTTTGATATGGCCAAAAGCAAGTACAACTTGAATAAAAAGTTAACATTGAAGGTTTAATGTTAACTTTGCAGTACAAAGGTACACCTTTCAGTACAAAGGTAGGTTTGAGGTGTTTAGCCTAGCTAAGAATTAAGAAATTATGCTGAAAACAGATGTGAAATGTAAGGATGCCAAAGAGTATTTTTGTATTCACTTACAGTATAATTTATTAGCCCTTTTGCTAAAGGTAATAACACTGTAGTTAACCGAGTGCTCCTTGGTCAACTAGTTTTATCAAACAGATTGAAGGAAATGATGATTTAAAAAAATCTTGCTATAAGTCATATCTTGATACAAAGTCTTAAGATACTATTACTAAGAAGAAGAAGAAGAAGAAGAAGAAGAAGAAGAAGAAGAAGAAGAAGAAGAAGAAGAAGAAGAGGAAAGATTTTCTAAACCCAAAGCTGCTTTCATTGTGACTGTATGAGAACACCACTATTAACACATTCTAAATAGTAGACACTACAAAACTCACTGGACAAGTTAGAACCCATCAGACATTGCACAGGCCTACAACCAGAAGCTGGTGGTGCATTGTTATTGGAATTTCATACTGGAACTACATCTTTTAGACAACCAAAACAAACAAAAGCTGGTAAATGTGGTTGGTACATTTCTTTCTATATAATCTGTAATAAACTGTAAGTGGGATGGGAAACAAAACTTTTGAATTATAGAAACTTTGTGAGGAACAATGGAATGCTTCACATTTTTTTAGAAAGACTGATCTGAGGTTTCCTCTTATACATATTATACAGAAGCAAACGTTTAAGGGGGCTAAGCTTTTGACCCTATTGCACTTTCAATTTCCAAAATGCCTCTAAGATACAAGATATAATTAAAGGTACATTAAAGTAGGAAACATAAATACACACGTATTTAGTAAATATTTAGATCATTAGTAAACTACGTATAAACAGATACAGTATATACTACTTTTATTAAGTTCTCATGATATCATTGTCAGCAATCATTGAACTGGTAGTTATAACTCTGTAATGTAACTACATTTATAAACTACTGGATGTCACAAGAGTTGTGCAAAAAGGAATGCATCGTAAATATGAAGGACATATAGTAGAAAAAGTTCAAATACAATTCTGTTTGCTGTCAGTGTTAAGTGCTATGTAGGCTTGCTCTCCAATTTAATCAGTGACCATTCAAGTGTTTTCATTCACAACGTGTTAAGTTCATCTGAGTGTCAAATGATAAGGGCAGTATTTCGTAGAAGCACACTTTGCCGTTAAGGGATACTTATTGTACTTTCAGTAATTTGCTATCAGTGATGTTTTTCACCTACGTGTCAACCATTGTTCAAGAGGAAATCAACCCACACAGTGATGCAAGGTGATGACTCAGCCATTCATTTTATTCAAGAGTCTGTCAGTCTAGTTTAGGTTTAGGTCTGGCTAAAAAAGATGACAAAGATAGTGTCATATTTGGCAAGTTGTAACCATGAGTGCAACTATGGTTGATGGCTGACCTCTTTTAATGTCCAGCTTGTTCATTCTGTACTGGTTGGTGGAGATTCTTTTAACTCTCATTCCTATATGTGTAATCACTTTTAGTTCAAGATCAAGAACTGTCATCTGCATAGAAACCATTAGGAATGTATCTAATACCAGCTTGTTCTTTTTCACGTTTGAATGGAACGTTATTTCTCTTAATGGTGGATGTTCATATGTCGACATCTAGACTAAAAATGTTTTGTCAAATACCAGGAAGCATAAGACATCAGAAGTAATGGTTTCAACATTTGGGTCATACAGGGTCAATGGTCAAACAAGGCTGGTAATCAGGTTACTAAAGTAAGTTGATTGAATAATGTGTACAGACTCAAACCGGAGAAAAACATATGACGCAAACAACATCCTGTTCACACTTCAAATACAACACAGTTTGACTCAACGGATGTGGATCACTGAGGTAAACTGCTTGTTGCTTCTATCTGCTCTCCATTTCAGTCTCTGTTGCCATTTGCATTTCATTTCCATTGACACATTAACATTGTCATCCTTCAGTAACTAACATGCTCAAAATTAGCAGAATTAGCAACAGGCCAATTGCACAATGCATGTAAGGAAAAATGGCACACCACAAATACAGTGCAGTAAAACAATGGGTTGCAACAGAAGAACCCCTAAAAACCTCAAAGCAACTTGTCTTTCTTGAAACAGTCTCACAGTCATTCAGGGATAATACACTCCTCATACCAAACATTATTCACTGGAACTATGTTCTGCTGAAAATAATCTCTTTAGGGGTTTGGTTACAGGATCTCTGGCAATCCTCTGGTTAGTGTGATGAACCCCTCTGTTGTGAAACCACCCAAGTCCATGAGAATCCACCCCACCTCCATGTCTCCCAGTTGAAACCGGTATCAGTCAGTCCTTTATGCCCTCCAGCCGTCCCCCCCCACCCGCCCGGATCATCGATGACCACCCAGCGTTCACCGTCCGGCAGCTGGGATGTGCGCCGCCGAGGCCGGGGGTATACGGGGGAGGGATACGGGCCGGAGGAGCGCACCTGGATCCCATGCCACCTCATCCTGGACCCGTCACTCGTCCGAGATTTCCATCGTGCCCATCCTGACAAACCTGGTGGTTCGCCTGGAGGCTCTCATTGAGGGGGGGGGGTACTGTCATGGCCATGTCTCTGGTTATTCCTTGTGTTTCATGTGTTTTCCCTTGCCCTTGTGTCTCCTGTGCTCCCTTGTTTGTTTATCTCTGTGTGTGTGTCTTTGAGGTGGGCGTGTCACTCCTCTCACTCTCCCCAGCTCCCTGATTACTGCCAAGCATACTCACCTGCTCCAAGCCACACACCTGCCTTCAATCACTCACCGCCAGATCGTTGCATTTATGTCAGACCTTCCAGCAATTTCCCGTGGACTGATTTCCCGTTGCCGACCCTGCCTGCCTGTCTGGACTTCCCTGCCTTGCCTGTGCCCCGGTCAACGACTCAGCCTTCTGTCCCCGACCACGAGTTTAGCCTCCGCTTCCTCTGGTTTCCGTCTGCCTGATCCCCTGCCTGTTTCCCACTGTGAGTCATATCCTGCCTGTCTGTCTGCTGTGTTCTCAGCTTTGAATAAAGCTCCAGAACTTTATCTGTCTCCTGGTCGTTCTGCTTTTGGGTCCACACCACAATCCGTGACAGGCAAAGGGTACAAAGGTTTTAGTTCTTCAAAAAAGCCAATGTATGCAGTTTACAATGATTACGGTGGCAGATTAACCACTCAAAATTCAGAGTCATTTTTGAAACAATAAGTCCCTGATTTCAGACCAAGATAGCATGCTGTAGCTAGGTAAGTTAATGCTAGTTCCATTAAATGCAGTCTCCTGGTGTTGCTGTTGTTGTTTTTAATGTTCAATAGTGAGAGTGAACCAAAACAGTGAAGTTTGGAGGGCTGGATAGCTGAACGATAAACTGAAACTAGCCAGAAACCACAACATTTTTCCCATGGGAATAAATAAAGTATCGTCTATCCATTTAAATCTGAGGGGAGCTGCAGATTTTGCAGGTGTGTCACTACAAGTGAGTCCTTTCACATTGTTATTGGACACATTGTATTATATTGTTTAATTGTAAAAATATATTTTTTTTGTAGGACTTATAAATATTAAACAACACTGCCAATTCTCAAGCTCAATGGATTAATTATAATGACACTGTGCATGCTGATGCTGTTTTGCATTATCTGAACTTTCTCATGTTCCTGATGAAACTACCGGTCGACCAAGCATGCAATATTAAGGGCGTTGTTCGCTGAGAACTCGTTGACCTTGACAATGCCTCTACTGAAGCTCCTGTACTTCTTGTGTGGAAAGTTTGAAATAAACCCACTTCAGCATTCTCTTAACCACAAACAAAATGCTCATACCCCTGAGGGAATCCTGAAAAGCACCACACAACCACATGGACACCCCCACCCAAACACACACACAAGCACTGGCTTTACTTGGTATCGTTACATATGGAAACTTCCTAACCCACTTCCTGTGTCCTGTAATGCTATTGCATGCACTATCCTGACATTAGACAAAGCATGTTTCAATTTCTTTTTGCATATTTTCCAACCTATTACAGATTTTTAGATTGTTGGGATTCTGCAAATCTTGTCCAACATTTGAGCTATGTTTCTGATCTTTAAAGCTGAATGGCATGGCGTTTTTTGAAACTGAATCAATCCAAATCTTACAGTCTATTATTTGGCTTCTAGTACTCGACAGTTCCCTCCATCCTTTTACAACTGCAGTCATGTTCCTACCGTGGTGTACCCTCATGGTAACTGTTCTGAAAGTTTTTTTTCAAGCTGTTTGTGCACAACCACTGTTTGGTTTGTGTACAACTAACAGAGCTGAACGTAAACAAGCAAGATGTCATGTGTCAACTGCTATGGTAAAAACCCCAATTGAGACAAATCTTCAGAATGCGCTGTGTACATATCCAAAGAATGCTACTAAAACCTGAATAAAATTAAGCATATGCTTAATCAGAAGATGTTTACATTCTGTTGTATGGAATATCCAAATGGATTAAGTTGTTGACATGACCCAAATAAAATTTGGAATATTGTCATATTGGGAATATTAGTTTCCATTTAAACATAACAGCTATATAACATGCACCTCCATTCTGTCTGTCTTGATTTGAGGTAACCCAGTCTCAGAAAACATTTATTATTTCAAATAAATATGCTCAAATCAAAGAGAAAATGTCTGACCTAATGGAGATACTCTGACTTCCTGAATATCAAAACAGGAAGGAGTAACTTGTGAAGGCAGATGATCAGCTGATCAACAGGTTGTTTGTTTCCTCTCATTTCATTGTAGGGCTTGCGGAAACACAGCAAACATTGGCAAAGTGTTGGTCACCACAATGATTACATTTTTCTGCGGTCAGGAGGTTTGTTAATGTTAATGACATTAATTATTTGCAACATAGGTCAACATGTCACAGGACTATGTTAACTGATTGGGCTCTGGAAGTTTCTGACCGCAATTTGCCACGAAAAGATACACTATTCCAAACTTCCGCAGCTTGCTGAGCTCAGAGTGGGGCTTTTCAAGATTCAAAAGTAGATAATTATATATCTATTATATATATATATATATATATATATATATATATATATATATATATATATACATGTACACACATAATGAAGCATATTTAAAAAAATTGAAGTAGCGAAGTGTCAGCTCAATAATGCATATCTTTTATTTCTTTGATTTGAGGAAGTAACCTATTTAAATGTGCATGTGGCACCTATTCACCTCAATGATAAATTAATTAATTTACAAACCCCTGGACTTTAATAGATCATCTGTGTGTATGTGTGCCCTTCTGCATATTAAAAACATCTGTGTTCTCTGAGAAGCTAAGAATAAAATTATGAATAATATTTTGTGGGAAATTGTTGTAATATTATGATAATAAAGTCATGATATTTTAAGAAGAAAATGTCCTGCCCTACATAGTCTTCTGTGCAATACGTTAATGCTCTGCACTCTGCTGCTATGGTAGCATCCCTTCAAACACCCTTCAACACAGTCACACGGCAGTCCGTAAAATAGTCACAAAATGCAATCTATTGGTTTCATCAACAGGGAACGTTAAAAAATGAAAGTTAGCTTCAGGCAACGAAACCACCTATTTAGGTTTTATGAAAACCCTCACAAACATTAGGTTTATGTAACAAAACCACAACAGCCCTTTGGGACATGTGGTGTGAAACACCGGCATCATGGATGAAAGTCATGTGTTTGTTGAACCCGTCCACCTCCCCTCCCACCAACCCTAACTGGTCTTTCTCTATATTTACTACTTCTATACTTGCTCTCACAGTTGCAAAGTCACATGGACGCCTTTAATTTGTATCCACCAGGAAAACGGATCCTAATTGATTTTTCTTTGACATTGTTTTCATCCTGGGCAACACAAATTAAAAAGATTGCATTTTGTGACTATTCTAAGACATGCCATGATACTGGGCTGGTCTTAGAACACACAGCCCATTTTGGGACTCTGGTCTCTGGATGAGAAAAACTTTAGAAAAGCAGCTGTGCACAGCTCTTCATATGCGATGCAAAACTGAAACAAACAGAAAACACTCGTTCAGGCATAAATCTCACCACGGTGTGGTTTATTGTACATGCAAATCTTAACTTCACCATCTCCAATAGAGAAAGGGTTTAAAGCTGTTTCCAAAAGCTTTTCACAAGCGGACATTTTAACACAGAGTTACCATAGAAAATGAAGGCAAGCTGCATGCAAATGATTCAGAAGAAAGCCTTGTTGAAAAAAAGCTAAAATGATTGTGTCAAAAGCAAGTTTAATGATACATCTTTTCAATGTGCTTTCAAATGAAGGATTAAATAGGTATAAAAACTGTCACACAAAAACGCCTCCAAGAGAACACCTAAAGGCCTCACTTTGTGTCCAGCGCCTCTCGGCGTTCTCTGAACGCCCCCTGTTGAAGAAATACTTGTTTGGAGGATTTTGTTTTGTAGTTGTCTACTGTACCACAGGAATCTGGGAGATAGATGAGGTGCATATGTTACAGTATTCAACATGATTGTATTATCATATGATCACATTACTTAAAGCACTGCAAGGCTTTTGGTTTTGTTTTCATATCATTGTGACAATCTTTCAAAATATTTTGGCAATCGTTTGAACACACGTTGTTTAGAGACCAATGGAGGGGCGAGTGTTGACAAGTCTGAAAGATAGGCGTATTGGATTTTCTTTCTGACTTTGAAAGATGTGCTTAGACTTGGATACAATAGCCAGACTACATACGTTTTCGACTGAGTAAAGGGTGAGTGGATCATGCATTTTTCCATCATTTGGACCTTTCAAGATATCGTTTAGCAAAATTTGGCATTGTATAATTATTAGTTATTTGTCAATTGCATTAATTAATAAATTTCACAATATTATGAATGCTCTATCCACAGAAATTTCCTTTTCTTTATGCCCTACCATTGAAAACTTTAAATGTCTTCTGATGGCAGTCCTCTCGGAGCCTTTTGGTTGGCAACACACTTTAGCATTTAGGAAACCTCGCTCTGATTTAGGACTGTGCCACCTAGAGCTGACCTTGGCCTGCAAACAGAGAAATACAGAAGAATGAGAGTGTAAACAGCAAAGCGGAGGAACACTAAGACACACCTGCCTCAAATCAGAACCTAAAACACACAAAACATTTCAAATCAGTGTCAATTAGTGGGAAGGTGCTGATATATGTCTACAAATGTTATAAGATGAATATCTGTTCAGTGAATTAAATACCTGACAATCTTAGGTACATTTTCAAATTCATGCAAAAATCTTTATTGTTACCTACAGCTGGAGATGTTCAGAGATTAGCTAACTCAGTAGAAGTGGTATGGCAAAAAAAAAGTGTCCACCTCTGGGCTCAGTGTGTCTCAGTGCTTCTACACATATCATGTACATGGTACGATCACAACCCGGAATTTTACAGCTGTGAGTCAGTGACAACAGTAACTGAGGCAGCTGCAGACATCTGTATGCTTACAGGAAAGGAATTAAGATACGTGTACCAGCAGGCCCTCAGCGTCACAGGTATCACACCTTCCCTGCAAGGTTAAAGGCAAGTAGGGAACAGTGCTGTATACAGACAGCACACCATATTACTGTTACTCCTCACAGGACATTTCCAGGGATGTTAAAATGCCAAAATTTCTGTTTTCAAAGATTCGTTTCTATGAAATTAAGGATCGGATGCAAAATGTGAAGCAGCCTAGAAGGTAAGACAGACAGACTTATGATAGTGAGTAATGGTTTGTTCAAGCTGGATAGGCCTACTTTTTTATACACTGCTAAATTGTGTCAAAGTTAAACTTAATTTGTTTTGCAGAATTGATATTGTTCTTAATCGAAGAGGCCGTAAGAAGGACATCCAGTGCCTCATGGGACAAAGAATAAATAATGAGGCAAATCCATCAAAATTCAGGTAGCGTACGTGGCTCTATTATAGATATCTTAATGTTTCTGCTGTTCATTAAGATGAAAATAATTCTCAATTATCTCTTTATTACAGTTGGCAAACTGAAAATAAACCGACTCTGGAAAAAATGCTTCATGATAAAAGTAATACATTTCCCAAAATATTATGCTTATTTTGAGATAATAAAATATCACAAAAATAATCATTACATTAACCTATGTTGGAAATCATATTTAAAATTTGTATGCAACAAATATACCCTCATTAACTTTCGAATGATATTTAAACAGTGAATAATTTAAATATCTTCCTCTTTACAGAATATTTAGCTGCATTCCGCAGCTTCCTGCAGTCTGAGTTCAGTGAAGAAAACATTGAGTTCTGGCTCGCATGTGAAGACTTTAAGTCGACTGCTTCACCGGAAGACCTTCACTGGAAAGCAAAGGGGATCTACCAGGAGTTCATTCAGCCTCTGGCCTCTAGAGAGGTCAGTTTTTCAGTGATACCAGGATTGATGGTTCATGGTTTAAAGAGACAGAGCTGGGTGAATAACCAGCAGACAGTAAAAATAAACTCCAAACTATTCTTCCCCTTTAGCACTCTTATATGTTAAACAAAAACCCAAAAGGAAAAGCACAATTTGTAGATGTTATTTTTACACATACAGTCAGAAAGCAAAGCAAATTTTGACAAAACACCAGAGCAAAAAAAAAGTAGATGTGGAGTTTGAAAGTTAGAAATTGAAAGAAAAGAAAGTTAAGAAAAGACAATATATAGTGGAAATGTCATTATGTATGTGCAATTGTCTTTATAGATGTTAAGAAAAACACAAAATTGCAGCAGTAGGTGACAACGAAAAATATAAAAAATAAATATAATATAAATGCACTAAGGCTCTCATATTTTGTGACCACTCGTGTAGGCATGGTTTACTCCTCTATCCGCTTTTATTATTATGATAATAAAGTCATAATATTTTAAGAAGAAAATGTCCTGCCCTACATAGTCTTCTGTGCAATACGTTAATGCTATGGTAGCATCCCTTCAAACACCCTTCAACACAGTCACACGGCAGTCCGTAAAATAGTCACAAAATGCAATCTATTGGTTTCATCAACAGGGAACGTTAAAAAATGAAAGTTAGCTTCAGGCAACGAAACCACCTATTTAGGTTTTATGAAAACCCTCACAAACATTAGGTTTATGTAACAAAACCACAACAGCCCTTTGGGACATGTGGTGTGAAACACCGGCATCATGGATGAAAGTCATGTGTTTGTTGAACCCGTCCACCTCCCCTCCCACCAACCCTAACTGGTCTTTCTCTATATTTACTACTTCTATACTTGCTCTCACAGTTGCAAAGTCACATGGACGCCTTTAATTTGTATCCACCAGGAAAACGGATCCTAATTGATTTTTCTTTGACATTGTTTTCATCCTGGGCAACACAAATTAAAAAGATTGCATTTTGTGACTATTCTAAGACATGCCATGATACTGGGCTGGTCTTAGAACACACAGCCCATTTTGGGACTCTGGTCTCTGGATGAGAAAAACTTTAGAAAAGCAGCTGTGCACAGCTCTTCATATGCGATGCAAAACTGAAACAAACAGAAAACACTCGTTCAGGCATAAATCTCACCACGGTGTGGTTTATTGTACATGCAAATCTTAACTTCACCATCTCCAATAGAGAAAGGGTTTAAAGCTGTTTCCAAAAGCTTTTCACAAGCGGACATTTTAACACAGAGTTACCATAGAAAATGAAGGCAAGCTGCATGCAAATGATTCAGAAGAAAGCCTTGTCTTCAGCAGGGAAAGCCTGGTTGAAAAAAAGCTAAAATGATTGTGTCAAAAGCAAGTCTAATGATACAATTTTTTCAATGTGCTTTCAAATGAAGGATTAAATAGGTATAAAAACTGTCACACAAAAACGCCCCCAAGAGAACACCTAAAGGCCTCACTTTGTGTCCAGCGCCTCTCGGCGTTCTCTGAACGCCCCCTGTTGAAGAAATACTTGTTTGGAGGATTTTTTTTTTTGTAGTTGTCTACTGTACCACAGGAATCTGGGAGATAGATTAGGTGCATATGTTACAGTATTCAACATGATTTACAGTTTGTTTTCCTTTGTTTCTTTTCTAGATTAATGTTGATCACCACATTAAAGAGAAGATCAAGAAGTCTTTGGAGAAGCCGAGCCTCTCCTGCTTCGATGAGGCCCAGAAACATGTTTACCTGCTGATGGAAAGAGACTCTTGCCCCAGATTCCTGCACTCAGATGCCTACCTGAGTCTCAAGTACAAATCCAGGACTCTTTGGTACATTTAGCTCAGAACACAGTATCACAGCTTTTCTACTTCTCACATTTTGTCTTTTTTTTCCTATTTGGCTGAATGGAAAAGTTATTTCACACTGTGTGAGAAGCTTTGATCAAAACCATTATTTTAGGGCAGAGAATCTCTTTATATAAAATAATGGTGTCAACCATGTGCAACATCAATCTCTTATATGATGGTAAGATGATGTTTTGATGAAATGTTATGGAAAATAATAAAGTAAGAAAAGATAAAAGTAATGTGAGAGGGGAAAGAAGGTATGTGTTCGTAGGGAGGAAAAATGATTTGGTATGTGACAGTACTTTAGATGATTTTGCAGAGTTTGGACGTGTTTGAAATACTGTATGTGTTGACGGAAAGTCTTAAGAAGTTAAGGTGCAGAGAACAGTATGACAAATGATAAAAAGAGGATTTCTGTGCGCAATAAAAATGATCTGGTTTTTCATTAATGTGCATTTCACAAAGTCATGACTTCTTGACCATCTTTGGATACATTCCATGAGATGAGTAGTTCTCACTCAACATCTTTAACTATTCTTACTATTATGACTATTTCCTATGCAGTCAAAAGTTTGAGACAAAGATTTATATGTATCTGACTTCAGTCTAACTGGACTGGGGATGGGTATGAGTCAAAGAAAAAAAAAAAACAGAACAGTTTCCACTGCTCACCCGGCAAGGAGATTCTGTCTTTGGTCACATGTACGATATATCCTTTAATTAGGTGCAGAGATGACTCCACACACCAGCAAAAGGGTTACCAAACTGGAAAAAAGTAACCCTGCGGTAACCCCTTGATCTCCCTCTGTTCTGTAAACGGCCTTATTCTTCAAAATTGTGCCTTAAAAAGGAGTACTGAAGCAGCTAATAATAACTCGGGGGGCTTAAACGACAACACTGGAGTCATCAGACAACCTGATGCGTAACAGATCAGACTGAATGTGCTGCCTTGTTAGGGGAATAACCTCATCGCCCACAGACAATAATGGCAGAGATACACAAGTGCTTTACTTCGAGAAATAAGAAGTGTACTTTGGGAGAATATATTTTAGATTCAAGATTGATGTCTCATGGGTGAAGCGTGGTTTGTTTCCTCCAAGTAGTCTATCCAGGTGTAATAAATGGCATGGAGCAAAAAGAAAATATGAAATATGAGGTGAGCTCAAATTGTTGGCATTCTCATCTTGTGCCCACATAACCGTCGCTGCATGACTCCAAACTTTTAAGAAGTAGAAAATATAGTGATATTTTGAGCAATAGAAAGCCTTGCATGCTGTTATTCCAAAGTTTAAAAGTGTGGAGGAAGAGGAAGCATTGGAAGGAGTTTAAGTAAAATTGTATGTATAAAACTTTAAAACATCTTTCCAATCTTGCTAAGTGCTTCGAGTGCCTATGCATAAAGAAAAAGTTTAATAATGCTATAATTGCTATGAGCGGAAATAGCATTGCAAGAGCGGGCAATGTAAAATTTTGCTGATAGATTCATTATTGTGATGTGGCAGATACATTTTAACCAAAATGTCTTCATTATGTTGATGAAGAAGATAATCTGGACGCCCTAACATGTAATTGCTGTTGTATATAAGCAGTTTTTTGGGGGCTGCCGGCAAAAACTATTTGTAGGTATCACATAAACAGCTTTATGAGTTATTGTTGTTGATGTCAAATGTCAGTAACTCTGATTCACTGGGATGTCAGGGGTTGTTCCTGATAACTGACAAAGGTCTCACATCTTCTGCATCACATTGCGCGCTATTCTTCACACACGATCTGTCACTGTTTTCTCATAGCACAGTTACCATGGTAGCGAAAAAGGAAGTGACTACTGGCGATGGCACATTGTCAAGACAGTCACACTTGGGGAACTTCACTACCAGATCTGGATGCCACAGGCTAACAACGTTAACTGCTCTGTTCCTCATTATACCTGTAACTGTAGACACACGATGAAATAGAAAGCTCTCTGTTCACAGTGTTTGTTGATTCTTTGTAACGCCTCAGTACTTAGAACCGTGTTTGGGCAAAAGAGGGAGAGCAGCATCAGGGAAGCCAAGCCAAAGGGCAGATTGTAACAGAATAGCTTGGGGCATCAGATGGTGAACAGGAGCAGCTGGCAATAGGCAAAAAAAAACAGACGCATTCAGTCAAGTTTATGATATGACAGAACTCCTCTAAAGTATTTTTAATTACCGTCTGAGTCCTATTTCTTTCCTTTTCCTTTGATAATCTGCTCCCTATTATAACTTGTATTCATAGGGAAATGAAACAAAACAGAACTGAGGCTGATAATCCGAAAGTGCATTTACTCTTCTTGGTTTGTCAAGTTAAGTAGCTCTTTGCGTGAGAATTACAACTTGGAAAAATCAAGATAAATTGCTGTATTAAGGATGAGAAGAATATTGCATCTCACATGAAAGTATCAATTTGTCCAATGTGAAAGCAAAGGAAGATTGTGAGACACTGTCCTTTCCCACTTCTAGCCAAAGCTCAGAGTGGAGCAAGGAGACATTGTAACATTTGCAAGTCTAAAACACTCAACTTACCCGAGCAGCTTTATACCTGATTTTTGCACCAAGAGACTTGACCTCTGGAGAAATATTATGTGGTGCTCTTGAGTAGAAAGAAACAAGAAGCTAACAGCACAGCTTTAGATTCTCATGCCTCTAGTCAGGCCAACAAATCTATCAAGATATATTGACAAAAACACTTCCGTTTTGATTTCTAACATAATTGCAATTGGACTAAAACAGCTTTTTTTGGTGGACGCTAGTGTTACACATCAGGATTTTTTAAAACCTGCACTCACTTGACCCGTTATGAGAGTATATCCGCATCAGCCCAACCCTAAGAAATACGATTTTTACCTTTATCTTCAAGCATTAGTGGCACAATGGTCTGGACTATGCCAAGGACAGACACAAAAGTAAGCACAACAAGTGTGTGTGTGTGTGTGTGTGTGTGTGTGCGCCGCTAAACTTATCCGAACCAAACAAAGGTGTTGGTTGTGAGTCGGCCCACACATCACTACTGGGCACCATGTTGTCTCAATGGTAGTTCTATTACAACAATCTGTGCTGCCTATATCCATCACCTAACTCAAAGCCCTCACTTTAATCCTCATCATGATCATTTAATGCAAAAGAACTGTGTTTCCAGCTTTAGAAGTCAGTAAGTTACAATCAATTTATTTGATTTTCGAAGAATTTCTTCGATTTTCTGAAACTGACTATTTGACATTCACACCCGAATGGCATTTCCCTACGAGTGAGGAGTAAGGAGGTGTGAAAGTTGGCTGAGTTTGAACACATCTACTTCCATTACTTGTTGTGTATGAAACCAAGTGCAACACTTTGAATGTCTGCAAGGAGAGACCTTCAGAAAGTGTATCGTTTTTAAAAAATGTGGACCATTAAGACGTCTCACCGCTTTTCACAGAGCAGTGTGAGTTTGGCCATTCGGAAATGCCATATAGACATGGCTGGACAGCACTTTGTACAAACTAGTTTGGTTCAAGCATTCCCTTGCCTTGAACGTAATATATACGTTAAATAAATTCCCACAACTCGTTCTTCAGTTTCAATCTGCAGCAGCCTCTACTTCCAACGCCAAACAAAATATGTCAAAGAGCAGCACTGAATTGAAGGAAACATATAAGGTCAAGGGTCGGTGCTACGAATGTTAATTTCAGCTTAAGCTAGTCAATCGCCAAGAAACTGTCCAGTTCACTACAAGTTCTCACACCACAACTCGATTTCTGGCCGAGGCCGGTTATTTGTCTTCACTCCTGCTCATTCCCAGTCCCTTGGAGAACTAACAGACTCAGATGTAAAATGCTTTGGTCTGTCAAATGTGTATGAGTCAGTGTTGCCAATGGCATTTGGATCCATGTTGTTTATTGTAGTAGTCGACCTTGTTGGCCATCCCTCCCTTATTTCACCTTATCTCAAATTGAGGTGAATAAGCCTTAATGAAATTAGTCTAAATTTCTAACTTATTAACTCCAGTGTTGTAAATACAAAAACCTTACTCTTAGAAGATGTGAGGGTTGGCAACATGCCCTCCCTTTTGAGGTTTTTAAGAGCCTTTTTATGTATCTCTTATAAATATGACAATGTTTGTATATTATAAATATATTAGAAAAAAATACACACAGATTTTCTTTTTCTGCCCTCCATATATGGATTTTAGTGTAGCTTTGACCATGTAGGAAGGTTTTGACGTTAACTTTGTGGCTGAAACAAGAGTGTGGTCATGATATGACGTTCTGACAACTTTTTGGGACTTCCTGTCGCCTCATCGAGTCTCTCTTTTGCAATCAATTTGCAATTTCCTCTTTTTTGCATATGACTGTGGCCCCAAGTTGCATGAATTTACGCCACATTTTTGAATTTCTGTTTCGAGGGATCAACAAATGTTAAAGTTGATGTTTTATCAAAATAGACATCAAATCCATGTTCGAGAGAGAAAAGGCAATCCTTTCATTTCTTTTCAATAGGCTTCGTTTTTCAGTCCCGTTGCAGAGGGCTACCAAAACACACACTGTGCGAAGGTCACAATTTGCCTATCACAGTACAATGTAACTGTCATTTGCATCTGTTCTGCCGGACTAAAAATAATGTGAACACAGCATGCTCTGTCTGTTTGGCTCGTCCAGTCAGTAGGAGGGAAGGATCTGCATGGAAAGGAAGCAGAGAGACATAATAGGCAGTAAGACAAGAGGGGGGAGGTAAACATGAAGTGCACTGCTAGTATGTGTCGTTTCTAATAGTGAGGTAGGAGGAGAGGAGGAACAGGAGGTGGAGGAAGAGGAGGAGGAAAAAGGGGTGCTTCCTCTTCAGCCTGGGCCGAGCTGTATCCTAGCAGCCCCGGTCCGTGACAACAGGAAACCTTGGTATAAAGAGCCGCGTCTGAGGGGGAACCCTCCTAAGTGTCTCTCAGCCGCAGCATGACCAGGACCGAGAGCCTGAGAGTGTGGACTTAACAAGACAATGTCCAGCCTAATCATCGAACCACCCAACACACAACAGTTCATCATGGACAGAGATGACAGGTCGAGGAACAAGAACATGTGAGTGATACCTTTATTTTAACTCCGAGCTGGGGGTTTCCAGTAAATACGCTGACTTTGGGCTAAGAGCAAAATCTTTTTTGTCCTTATATACTATTAATTGTATTTGAAAAGTGATACTTGTTTGTTTTGGGTTCTCACGCCAAACACTTCAGGTCATCTAACTTTATTACACCACATGCTCTATTCTAATTACTAACATGCCCAACATGCTTTGACAGATCCACTGGAAACTAATTTAACAGCAGTAAATCCAATTATGATGTATTGATGTTTTTCTTATCTCTACACAGCGGAAAGAACTTCATGTGCCGACTCCAGTGCATGTTCTCACACTCGTCAAGCTCTGAGAGGTAAGGGGACTTATGGAGTGTTTTGCATACATTTCAGTTTTAAAATAGCCAGCCTGCTCCTATCATTTCCATCTATGGCATCATGAAAGGATTCAAATGAACTTAGAGACTCCATGTTTGCTTTGGCAAAGCACACACGCAAGCAAACATATTTCATGGTTTGACATTTCTGTACGAATTTGATAAGCACGTCTGCTATGCTTTCTTGATTAGACTACTGCTTCTGTGTCCTTGCAGCCCTCACGGTTCACCCACGTGTTATTTTACCCAAATTTGATTTTGGTTGAGTAATCTAACTTGCATTCTCTCCCAGCAGGCTAAGTTTAGAAGATACCCAACAATGGTCACAGTCACTGGAAAGGCTTCTCGACTCTAAATGTAGGTTGCTTTTCCCCTGAGGATGAAAATACCACTAGTACAGTAAATGATGTTAGTGAGAATGAGAGTTAAAGAGAAAAACATCTTTTTTTAAATAAAGCTGACCATGGGTGTTATCTGTGCCTCACCCTGGCTGCGTTTTCTGTGCTTTCCTCAGATGGGTTGGCCACTTTTCGCAACTTTCTGAAATCTGAATACAGCGATGAGAATATTGAATTCTGGCTAACCTGTGAGGACTACAAGAAGATCAAGTCTTCATTCAGAATGTCCTCAAGAGCAAAGAAGATTTATGAGCAGTTTATCAAAGCAGAATCTCCTAAAGAGGTAAATCCGACTTATCCTAACTTAGATTCATGCGCAGACACCCTTACATGCACTTACTTTATACTGTTAAACCAGATTATATCAGAAAAGTGCCTGCTCACATGCTGAGCTTAAAATGTCTTGCTCTTGGCTGAAATCCCCTCATTCCTATCTCTCTGCCTCATTCCAGATCAACATTGACTATCACACCCGAGAGCAGATCAAAAGGAACATCAAGACTCCCACCATGCACTGCTTTGACGACGCTCAGAAGATAGTTTACGGGCTGATGGAAAGAGACTCGTACCCGCGGTTCCTCCGCTCAGACATTTATAGAACTCTTTTGGAAAACCTCGCAGCAGACGCCACCAAGGGATGAAAGCTCAGTCAGCGGGAGAGAGAGAGAGAGAGAGAGAGAGAGAGAAAGAGAGAGAGAGAAAGAAAGAAAGAAAGAAAGGACATAAAACCCAAAACTGGAATGTTCGAGCTCCTTCCGGAGGAAGGGCCGACAACAAAGAAGGAAAGGAGGGTCTGCCGCGCGCCACATGGACACCTACAGAGGCCTCTCACCTCTGCGTTGTTCATTAGATCCAGCCGCAAACCGTGCCTCAGTCCGGTCACAGGAGGATCGAAACACTGAGCACCTGAGGACTGTGTAACAGGGAGAACCTTAATGATTATGACCCTGTAGTGTGTGTTTGCACTGGAGGATAAGTCTGTGTATGCAGGCCAATTGACCACTTTTGACAATGAATGAATCAGCGAGGGGACTGACGCCTGCTCTGGCTGAGGTGCTGTGTCAGCAAACCATTCCACCGGACCTCCTTTGGCCTTTTTTGCAGAGGTGCTTCCTGTGCAGATTAAGATAGAGGATGTAAGAGGCAACGGTCACACTTGTTTAGTTATGTGCTAGTGTGGTGTGTGTGTGTGTGTGTGTGTGTGTGTGTGTGTGTGTGTGTGTGTGTGTGTGTGTGTGTGTGTGTGTGTGTGTGTGTGTGTGTGTGTGTGTGTGAGAGGGTGAAAGGGAGTATTTAGTTGAAGCTTTTATTTGCCACTGACAGAGAGTAAGATGTTGCAAAAAGAGTTGGCCTATTAGCTAATGACAGCACTAGGGACGACAACTAATCCATAGCAGATAGAGGACTCAATAGTGCTATGTCAGAAGGCCACTTAGTTCTGCAAGAGGCATTCTGGGACACTTGAAAGGGAGATTTTTCTTCTTTTAAATTTTTCTTTTTTTTTTAGATTGGACCGATATGGGGTTTTAAAAAATGATACTGATATTTCTTTAGATTTAAGCTGCCTGTTGGTGATATTTGTGTCAATATTGAATATTTGTAATTTTCAAATAAATTATAAAAAGAAGCTGGTGTTTTAAAAAAGAATCCAGAAAATATGTATTTATTTTATGATTACAAAACATAATCAGGCACATTTTCTTGTGTGGAACCTAAAGCAAATTCTGCTCTACAGCAACTAAGAAGTTCCCTTTATTACGGCCGGTGGCGACTGATTCAATTCCTCAGCACACGGCTGCTGGCCGTTATCTTAGTCTAAACCAACTTGCACAAGTGTCAAGAGTTGTGATTTCATTTAATAACCTATTTGTGGAATTATTATAGAGATAGGATGTTTCATCTTGCATGATAGGATGTTAAACCCTGAGAATATGCCTTATTCTTGCTTTCCAAATCATGTTGTTTGAATGTATTCTTAAGGGTGAAATGTTTAGTTAACTTAACAGTGTATTATTTATTGTTAATTATCACCATTTTAGTACAAAGTGTTTTGCAGTGTTGAAGTGATTGTTAAAATGTTTGTCATTTGAACGACATTAAATTATTTAAATTGCCTTATTGTAACAAAGTGAATTTCTTTTAGTCACACACAAAAACATACACACACACATTCTCATCACTCATTTGTCACATTACAGCTTTTTGCGCTTTGTGCTTTACAATGTATTCAAATGGGTTGTTTAAAGAAGAGAACAACACACTTCCAGTGAAATAGATCTTAAAACATTGCATAACAAAATATATGGCATGTTTGCATAATGATTATCTGTTATATGTTTAAAGCAATACTCAACCGCATAAGCATGGAAACATACAGGCTGTGCCAAGTTATGTTGGGCCGATACTTATTTTCACTGTTGTAGAGAAGCAACAACAGTTCAGTTGGTGACAAGATTTAACACTCTATCCTACGGAGTAACAAAGTATGTATACAGCACAGTTATTTATAAATAGTGCTCCTGGTATCTCATATTCAAATATTTTCAGCATTTTACTTTAACAGAAGATGGACCTTAAAAAGAGTGCAGATATATATGATGATACTAGTAAAATACTAGTAACAAAATATTGAAAGGAAAACCCAGCATAAACTTGCTTTGAATTTCAATTGCTGTTTTCTTTTATGGCAAAAAAAGTTGAAATGAATCCTGTGATATCTGACAATGAATATTGGGTGCTTGCAGTTTCCTGTTATCCTTTTTGTTATCACAGAAAAGCATCTGTTGGCTCGAAAATGAAGTGCATAAGTGGTATGTGCTATTTCAGAAACAGGAAGGCCTAGACTTCCAGTTTCTTTATCAGTCATTGTGAGCAATGAGATTTTCTCTGAAATGTAGCCACATAACATAACTATTAAACACAATACTATTCAACAGCAGTTGAGGGCAGATATTCAAATCAACCATTGACATCAAACAAAATCAACAAGGATTTGGACAATTATTATAATTTATTGACGTATAAACATACAATTAATATTCCCTCCTCAAAACTACAAGACTTTGTTCAGACAACAGAATTTTTACCTCACTCCTCTTTGAAAATCACTCTACAAAAAGAAAAGAAAACTCTTTGTATAAAAATGATTTAAAACAGCAAGGCATACTTGTTTAATGGCAATGGGAAAGCAGTCTATGGCCTATTTCTAGAGTTGTATATACCTGCTAATTTGGGTGGAAAAGGTTTAAGTTAAGGTAAGATTTGGGCTATACCATGTGTTCTCCACAACCCCCAATGTTTTTTATAGAAAATGTCTGCTGAGACTTCTCTTACAAATTTAAAGTTCACCATCTGTTATAGAAACTGTGTAACATGTGTTATATCAGTTACCTATTTCAGTTATCCACACCACCAAGAAGAAAATAATTAAGGTGAAGCAGCAACATGCAAATTAAGCTAGCAGCAAGAGAAGTTAGCATTGCTTTTTCCTGAAAACTGGTTCATGTAATGTGACAAGGAGGTAGTTCACACAGGGTTATACCCGGTTCGAAACCGGCTTCGGCAGTCGATGTGTCCTTGGGCAAGACACTTAACCCCAAGTTGCTCCCGAAGGCTTGCCATCGGTGTGGACTGGATGTGAGGCATGAATGTTAGTTAGAGTCTGATGGTGGCACCTTGCATGGTAGCCTGTCATCAGTGTGTGAATGGATGAATGATATGTAATATACTACTGACTGTAAGTCGCTTTGGATAAAAGCGTCTGCTAAATGACTGCAATGTAATGTAATGTAATGTAATACATGAAAACATTCGTAATTCATTGAAACTAGGATTAACAGAAAGGAACAATTGAATGTGTAGATCAGCCATGTCAGCAATGAAACATGCAAGTACGTAAACTAAGTAAAATACATAAACACATTCATTTTAACAAATTACTTGCCACCACCACGTAATGCACTGTACAGAAGTCTTAGCCATTTCACATATTTTTGTGAGATCAGGTTGTGACCATCCCATGTCAGCCAATGTACTGCTGAGGTAAAATACCAGAGCAGAGAGGTAAGAAACAGGTACACTCATCACTATCACAGCAACAATTGTTTTCTCAGCGTGTCTGTTTGCGCAAACACATGCTGCCAGCAGTCAACACTGCTGCAGATAATTTACTGTAGAGCAGGTGCAATCTGTGATTGATTACACATGGTGTCAACTTAATTATGGACTTGTTTTATGAGCATACTGTTGGCCAGGCTCTGTAGGCAAAGTCGGATAAAATAGAGACAACAAACACATCCCAAAGTTGTCACATACTAATGCTCCCAACTCGTCACATTCTTGGTCATGCTTGGGCTGCAGTGTCATGACCCTTTACTGAGTGGGTTGCACATAATGCAGTGGTTAACACACACACACACACACACACACACACACACACACACACACACACACACACACACAACAAACACATACATTCTTGTTCACACAAACAAACACCTTTACAGGGTTGGAATTCATTATTGTGCAATTTTGGCCGAACCAATCATTTCATGCCAAAACTAGTACAGGCAGATGTCTGCAGTTCTCCATAATAACACGTAGCCACAAGTTCAATGCAATCTGAACACCTACTTTAAAAACTAAGTGACAACAGCAAGTCCGTGTACTTCCCTCACTTACAATGATTCATTGCTAGTTGCTTACATTTCATAATCTGCGCATAAATACATTTAAAAATTGCATCATCATTTACCGAGCTGGAGCATCCATGTGTTAATTGCCTTTACAGTGATGTTTACCGTCTCCCTTTGCACACCCCCTCAGCCTTGCTTGTCTTGATCCATGTCAGTTACACACATTTCTTCCATCAAATTTAAAGCCATTTTGTATTGAAGCTGCTAAACCTGTGAAACCTTACATCATATAGTTTAATAAACATGCCATTATACAAGACATTTGCTGGTTAATTTCATAATTTAGTTAGCACATAGTTCCCTATCCGTTTTCAGGATTTCCTGGAAAGCTCCACAGCTTGGCTGGCAAATGCACATTTCCGGCCATATTGTCGGCCATTTGAGAGAGGACAGGAAAATTTGAACTATCAATCAAACGTGTTTTCACTTATTTTCAAAATGTACCCATATCCAATTTACAGTAACTGTAGCACCTGATGGTTTTGAATTAGAGGCTTTGCCAGTTGATATTCCAACTGGCTCGAGCCACCAGAAGGGAAGCCAAAGACAAGGCCACGAAATAACTTTGTGGCACTGAGGGACACTTCAGCTAGATGAGCAACTGTCATCAGCACATAATGAATGCCTTGTGGAAAGAAATGCCTGCTACTTCATGCCCTTACTTAGACGTGCTTAATTATAATCCACATAATGACTGACAGCCTGCAGTACTTGTATATCATTTCTGATATCGACAAAAAACAGATCCATTTGAAATGCCTACATGAAGCCAGAAGAAATGTATAACATCAATCATTAATTCAATTCAATTTTGTAAACCCCAAGAGGGCTTTACAATCTGTACATATGCAACATCCTCTGTCCTTCCCTCACATCGGCACAGGAAAAACTCCCCTAAAAAAAACCTTTAACAGAGAGAAAAAAGGAAAAAACCTACGGGAGAACGACAGAGGAGGGATCCTTCTCCCAGGATGGACAGAATGCAATAGATGTCATGTGTACAGAATGAACAACATAACAGAGTTACAACACATTCAATGAATATGACATAAATTATTCATATAATCACAGTAGTAAGCAAAGTAACGAAGGAGAAAATTAAGACTACATATAATAAAAGCAGCATTGACTATAGCAGAATTAAAATAATGATATAGGGAATAGTATTAGTAATGTGACTAATAATAATAACAGTAACAGTGGGTGTCAGCCGGGTCACAGCAGGAGGCCCGACCACGGTCCAGGTACCACAACGATTCATGGAAACCTGCGAGGCGAGAAAGCAAATAAATTAGATATGTTGTGTGTGAATTTTTGTGTCTTCTTGTCCTCCTGGCCCTGCTGTCTCTCTGATACGTTGCCTTCATACACGGCTATATCATCTATACAAGTAATTTACAAGTACTGGGTCGGGACCCACCGGTCAGTCACAGGATATTTTTTGGGGGGCAGTAACTAAATATGCAGAATATTGTCCATAGTCTTTTATTTAACATTTATATGTGCAGCACCTTGAGTCACATCCGGGATCCGTAATGTTCATATTGTTCTAATAATTGTAGCCTACTTACGCCATTGAATCTAATATTAGAGGCTTGTGCACATTCTGTTTGAGGTCCTGTTTGAGGTCCTTCTGTAACTCTCTGCAGCAAAGCGGGTAAATGGATTTCCCAAAATGTCAAGCTATCTCCTTAACCACATTACACTTAATGATAAAAATAGGACTGGCTGAACAGTTATAGATGCTGCACAGAACAAGTAAGTCCATTGTCCCCTTTGCGGACTTGAATGTCAGTATGTGGGTTTTTTTACATTTCTGGACTGACTATTGGCTTATGTTGTATTAACTTAGGGGATGTTTCTGTATTTATTGGAATTGCATTTTATTGATGTCACTTTTACTGACTTTGGCTGGTCCCAGAGCAATATAATATCCTCTTGTATTTTGTTTCCTGTATAGGTGTTATGTGTCCTATGTTGTTAACGTATGTGGGACTCGGTATCCCCCTGTGGATCAATCAAATTGTAGTTTTACTACTGTCAGTAGCATCATGGTTTTTTTGTTTTGTTTTCAGCAATCTAAGAAGATCAATGATTGAATGTTTAACCAAATGAGGAAATAATGACATTTAGTTTTTTCTGTACTGTGACCATATCCTTTGCCTGCTGTAACACCAAAACATCCCAACATAATATAAGTCACTATGGTGATGTGTTGCCATCCCAGGAACTAGCCTTACCAGAAGAAGGCATCCACAGCTCTTGTCTAAACCTGGCCAACATTGTAAGATATCTGGCCTGCAGATAGTGAAAGCAGGCCAGGAGGAAATAGGTCGCCAAGGTATCAATATTCCTGTTACCATCATGAAGACTGACCCTCGCAGTCTGGTCAGAAGGTGACAAACTCCACTGGTCAATGAGGACGCAGGTGCTGTGCAGAATGCTCTACTGATCTTTCAATGAAATATATACGCTTCCTTTAATGTGGCTGAAGGACGCAAGGTACATACATACTAAGAATTCAATTACATTATAATAGCATAAATTAGTTTTGTTAACATTGTATAGTAAGAAAATATGGCTGAAAAAAATCAGTTGAATAACTTCCAAACAACTTTAGAATGACATAGGCCTGTGGTCTTCCTGGAGCTGTCTCCCTCTATAATTAGTTTGACTTAGTTTTCACTGAATGCCTTCTTATCATAGGAAACATGTAGGCTTAATCAATTCATTATAAAAATAAATTCCAAAGGCTATTTAACAACAATTCAGTAAAAATCCCCTCAGTCAAATCCTTACAAATAATAGATGTTTAACAAGGTTTTTCAGAGAAACCCTCCAAGCAACCAGAGCAGAGATCAGGCGCAGCTCCCCTGTTGGGGATTTATCTCATGTTTATTAGTTGAACTGTAATCATGAGTTACAGACATGGCAGCCAAATTAGAAAGTCAATTTTCAGTTACCATCCATGGCTTTTCTTTAATGTGTTTTCAACCCCTAATTGTTTTGGACTGAGTGTATGTGCAGCAGCCATGGTGGTTCATATTGTTATTTTTTTCTACTGCTATTAGCTGCTAAGGAGTGCAGCCGGACATTCTGATCCACAACTCCCAAACTCTACAAGCCTGTGCTGGGAATCACCTTCTGCGTAAGGCCCTCTGGTCAGACCTCAGTGCCTCAGTGGAAACTTGGCTCTGCTCTTCATCCACTTCTAAACAGATGACTGCTTACACACAGTCTGCACATCATAATAAACACACAGGGTGAACACCGTGTTTTCACCCAGCAGAGCTCCGTACTGGTGCGACAGAGAGAGAGGGAGGCCGGTGATAATCACAACACAACACAATAGGTGATGCATATGTGTTATGGCACAGATAATCAAGAACAAATTGTGATTATGCTTTACATACGTTTGTCCTGTTCCCCGATAGAAACGCCCTTTTAGTGATTCTGGGATATGATGTCGATAGGAAACCACATTGTTACTGGAATAAGGACTGTGCTTAAATGGTAAGTTTCTCAAGCAGAGACTGATAGGAAATTACTTTAAAAACAGTGTTTAGGTGATATGCAGATTGCTCAACTAACCAGAGCATACATTCAGCATTCAGCAGTATTTAAAAAAAATCTTGTTACTGAAATGCAGCAACTTGCACATCATAAAAAATACTTTATTTATTTATTCTTATCCCCATGTAGACAAAGTGTACCCGTAACAAAGTGAAAAAAACTGGTGCAAATGGAAGATGATGTGGGTTACTCATCTACTTGGCACAAAAAACGAACATGCAGGTCTCAGCTTAATCACAATTACGCATTAATTTGACACCCTGCTACATGTTTAACCAATGGAAAGCATCCGCGTGCTTGTGTATTATGTCTATAAGGTCTGTACATGACATCTGACATGTTTAAGTAATGAAACTGATCAACTGTGCTTTAATCAATGTGAACTGGTTAATGATCTATGAGAGAATATATTTTAAACAGACAGTTATTTAGTTTGCCCCTGAAAAAAAAAAATGTGCAGCCAAAGATTGGTTTTAGTAATGTATTTATAGTGTCCTAATAACACAGCATTCATTATACATAATATATACATTATATTAGAAATGTAATAAATGTAAAGTGACCGGAGTCATGTAGTGATGAAGATGACGAAGAATCAACCAAATCTGTTCTCATTGTTTTGTTTTTCTGCCTGCAAATTGAGTTCTGCAAAGATTCCATTTCCACCAGCATTTGGCAGCTATTTTTAGCAAAAACTAATAACAAAAACAACAGAAGGAGAGCTTAGATTTGCAAGCAAACATTACTACTAAATCAATCAGCAGAAAATGTCTTAACTGTAACGACTGACATAATGACTACACACAACTTGAAGTGCCGTTTAACAAGTTTTAATGAAGAGAGGAAATTACATGTTACAGCTCTGTTAACTGTTAGCTATACTACAATTAGCTAGCCTATCCATCTCAGTCCTGGATGTTTACCTTACCAACAACAAATTACATCACTTATGTAAATGAACAATGGTAGTTGTGGTCTTTTGATACTATGTAGTCAAATCAGGTCCTACATTTCCCCCGTTCTCTAACTTGACCCTAAGTCAAGTCAACCAGTCTAGCAACTTCTGGTCTTTGTTGTTGACCTGGATAGTGGTCAGTTGTGGAACACCTCAGCGCCCATTTCCTCTTCATTGGGCTTGTTGGTATTCAAAAGTCTTTTTGAGTCCCAGAATGTTCCATTGTAAAGCTGGAAGGTGTATCTGCCATGTAATCCTATAAGTACCAGACAAACTGGACTTCAACAAGTGTCCTCTAAGCAGTCGCACAGTCTCCAAATTGCAGGGAGGGATCCTCCTAGATGTGCTTTCTTCTGTTCTTGGTCTTTATTTAAGCCTTCTGTTGTTTCTTTTTCCTTTATATATTTCGCTAGCTTGGCGTCATCAGGTGGTTTGGCAGCCTTGAAGTGTGGAAGGGTGGTTCTTTAAATCATGAGCTCTGACAAGTCTTTCCCCATTCAGTCACCTTGTGAGGCATTGATCTGTAGCTCAACAGTAGTGTCCTCAGTGCGTCAGAGAACTATTTTCCTTCCTGGGGCAAGGCAGGAAGCCCTTTGTTTAACCTCTCTACACCTGCAATGTGGATGACATAACAGTGTCTTCAATGCTAGTTGTAGTTTACTAACTAACTATGCACAATGTAGCCACGTCAGGTAATAAAACTAGCTGGTGGAGATAGTCGAACAGCTAGCAGCTTAAGAGACCCAACAACCAAATGAGAGTGATTATTGTACTTACATTCCTCACTTTGACAAAAAAGCTAAACTCAAATGTTGCTTTGTGTCTCCATTGTATGCAGATTTTCAGCTTGTTAATGAAGTTCTCCAGCCTCCAGGTGGCCGAAACATGCTGCTCTAACAATACAGATGAAAGATGTTAACATGTCATGATTGAAACAAAGTTAGTACTGGTTGACAGTCACATTTCTTAGATGTCTAGGTTAGAAAATGCTGCCTAACAACAGCCTGTCAGCAAGAATATTTCCGACTGAAACTTGCGCTTACGTCACATGATGAGCATCAGCTGTGTCATTCTTTACAATCTGAGTCACATTCATGCAGGTGTACTTAGATAACCTTATCACTGTGTGTGCTGGTACACCCGTGCCAACACAGCTCCCTCTAACCTCCTCCTATGGTGTTGAAGCTTTTGATATTATTGACATTAATAATATCTCATGTTCATGCATGAGTTTGTTGATGGGGGATCAGTTCTCCTAGCACCGATCTCTGAGCCCCCTCAAACAGCAAAGCTTATTTCACCAAATCTGACTGTAGGCTATAACTCTTTGCTATAAATGGTAAATTCCTCGACTGACGCATTGCTGACTTTCTGAACAGCATTTCAAGGTTTCAGGTTTTAGCTTATACTCTGAAATACAGTTATTAAATTTTGTTGAAAATGCTTAACCTACATTTCTATTAACTTTTCAACCAATTCAACCCTCTTACCCCAGAATGTAAACATATTTTGTCTTAAATACCAATGAAGGACAGTTATCCAAGGAAAGTTTTTATAAACTGTAGTTATAATGAGAGGATTGTAAAACAATGCATTCAACAGTACCCACATTATTTTTTCCCCAAACACCCATAGAGGCAAGAGGATATTGCCTCATCATCTTTATGCCAACCTGACAGATTTCGACATGCCATCTTAACATCCACACCCTGTGTGAGTAATTCATTGAATATGAACACTTTAGGTAGTGTTGCAAAGTGACAATGAATCAATTATACATCCGAGATGGCGACATGTGACGTTGAGTTTCTGGAAACAGGAAAGGCACATTCAAGGTTGAACAGTGATAGGTGCTGTGTTTTTCTTGATCATTTATTTCAGAGTATTCTTTGTTTTCAAATTGTACAATAGATGGAGAGTAAAGGTATTAAGGCATTGAAGAGAAAAAAAGTTCCATTAGCCCCTGCCATTGCTTTATATTTAGGAATAAGGGCATCAAGTCTGCAATGTACGTCACATCTTGACCTTTCACTTAAAAAACGGAAGCCCACAGGCTACTCAGGGAGGGAATGATTTTGCAGTGACAGCCTACCAATGCCTCAGGCCCAGAGAGTCATACCGGGGCAAGTCACTGTTTACAGAGCAAGAGCCAATCATGTTGAGGCCCGCCCCTCGCCTGTCACACTCTGGATCGTGGCTGGAGGGAGAAACTATAAAGTTGCCTGAGAAGTCAAAAGGGAGAAGGAGAGGAGATTGAACCATGAGAGAGAACCTCGCTAGTGTGTCATTCCAAAGCATGGCGTTCACTGACTGTATGAAACCCACTGACCTGCCCACAGAGAAGAAGGGGATAAAGTAAGTTGTTGTTTCATATGAATTATGCAGGTTATGATGACCTCGTAAAAAGATGTTACTCAGAATTACACTGCAATAAAATACTGATGATTGATTTCCTTTTTCCAGGAGGAAAAACTGGAGGAACAGAATAGGATTCCTCTTGAAGACAAACACTTCCCAGTCGTTATTAGATCTAATGAAAAACAGATCTTACAGGTAAGACCTCTTTATTTTGAGGATTATGTCATAATTCTGCAAAACATCTTGTTCATGCTTCATGCTAGTTATAGTTTATTTAGTTTTAAATCTATAATGAAATTGTATATTTCTTTTTTAAATAATTGTTTAATTTAATCTAATTAACCTTATTTATTTTGTGTCCTTGGCATAACCTACCCATTAAAAACTCTCTATTGAATTAATTAATTTAGTATATTATAAAACCAAACAAGGTCACCAGTTTTTATGTCTTAAATCAATTATTTAATTCTTAATGAAACGCCCATTGCAGCATGGATACACTGTATAGTAAATTAAAAGTTACTTTACAGATTAATTTATAATTGATGTCTTTTTTAGGAGGGTTTGCAAAGGTGTATTGATTTCATCAATTTAAAGATGTTTTCCTCTTTTGTAATTTTCTAATAAGTTCCTTATCCTCTCCCCTCAGGCCAACTGCTGATGACGTGCACCAATGGGCGCAGTCACTTGACAAGCTAATCAGCCATAAATGTAAGCATCATTCACCGCACTATTGGTCCATGATTACATAGAAGGGTCTCAAAGGTCATACGATTACTGTGTGCTAAATGGAGGCCCTTTATTGGCCTCAATAAAAGAAAGCTGTAATGGCTTTTTACTTACTTTACCTTACATTAATGAGCAAACAACTTCCTTCTGCTTCTATTACCTGCCTTTTCTTTAACACTTCTTCTCCTCTTTCCCCCTCCCACAGACGGGAAAACTGTGTTCTGTATTTTTCTGAAGTCTGAGTTCTGCGAAGAGAATCTTGAGTTTTGGACAGCCTGTGAGGATTTCAGGAACATCACATCGCACAAAGAGCTGGCGTCCAAGGCCAACAGTATTTACGAGGAGTTCATTAAAAGTGAAGCTCCCAAAGAGGTAACAGCTGCCATTATAGCATTTCCTGTTAATCAAAATAAATGAGTCGTTGGATTGATTTAATCAAATGTTCCAAATCTGAATTCATGTACTTCAAGTTTTATTAATACACAATATAGTCTTTATTAAAAATGGAGGTCAAAGGCTCATAATGGCTGTTTCTTTGGTCACAGATAAACCTGGATTTCCACACAAAAAATGCCATCGTCCAGACTCTCCATGAGCCAACTGTGACCAGCTTCCTGGCAGCTCAGAAGAAAGTCTACAGCCTGATGGAGAACAACTCCTACCCGAGATTTATCTACTCCGACCTCTACAAAGAACTGTGTGCTGCTGCCAGCGGAGAGGGAAAGCACATTAAGTCCTAGTCAAACTAGACACCCACTCCTGAAGTCATTTGTTTACCGCTGTGACAGTGTGAATAGACCGCTGATGATGTTCATTCCGGGCAACGCCTCGGAATAATGGACCCAGACGCAAATCCATAGCATTAACAATAACGTTAAGTGCGGGAAATGCAAAAGTGAAGCCATTTTTTACTCCGTCCTGCTGAGAGCTGATTAGGATGCGACATGCTGCTCTAGGCAGTGCACAGAGCACTTCTACCAGAAGGGATTATTGTTACATTTTCCTCACTGGGCCATCACCTTTCTTTAAATCACGCTATTAGAATTTTGGGCAATGATGCGTTCAAGAAAATGCTGTTAAGTGCAACTGCATTCAAAGCTGAGATGACTGTAAAAACACTTTACACTTAACTCTCTCTCACCGACAATATGGTTAGAATGTATTTCTGTGTTGATATCCACTTGAAGACTTTGCACAGCTGTCATATAAACAGGACCCTCTGTGTGACCCTAGTTTTAACTGCCATGTTGCTCTACTGGATTTGCTTGGATCTGTTTGCACAAAAAGTGGAATTCTAACTTATATAATAATGTGCACATGTTCCACCAAAGATTGTATATGGCCTGAAAATACTGTGACAATGTTATGTATTGTAAATATTGCACATACTGAATGTGAATTTAAGTTAGCAGGCAGCTGGACTGCTCAAGAAATAAAATATTTTCTTCACTACTGAAATGCCTTTGTAGCGTTTGATTCTGAATTCAATGCAAAAATGTCAAACTTTTTTAAGCATGGAAGTGAATTTCTGACATTTGGGAACATTTGTGTGTGTAACCAAAGTAATTTAGGGTCAGAGACTTTAATAGATTTAGAAAGTTTCACCCACATCTCATGGTCTAGTTTACTCCTAATTCACTGGTCAAATGACTACATTGTTTATTTACTTAAAAACCTGCAGAAACAGATTTTTTGGCAACTTGGTTAAAGCGAAAACCAGTTTAAACACGAAATTAGCATATAGTCATCTTTAATGTTGATATGGCTAATATGTTAGGAGTTATAAACAGGTGCTTATTTACACATCCAGCAGATATGGAACAATATTACCACTCATGTGTAGTCATGTTTCTAGTACACTTGCAAACCTAAATCCAAAATTCACTCTTTTAAACTCTATGCTCTCCACCAATAATACAATGAAAGAAAAATGTCTGATAAATGCTTCACTGTGTTCACCAACTAGTCAATATCTTTGTATGTCTGTCATGTATGCTAAACAGAGGGTTTATCAGAATGTTTTTGCTGAAAGTTTGACAATTTTATTATATGCTGCAACATAAAAATGTAGAAAAAATCAGGAGGTCTGAATTTTTATGATATACGGTACTTAGTTATTTGATCCATTAATATAAAAAAATAATGATTGAATATATACCAATAAAATGCCTAATTCCTGATTAATGACTTATATGTGGCTCAAACAGTCCTAAATGATCTTAATTATTTTTGAAGAAAAGTGATGCAATATTTTGCAACGTAAAAAAAGTTACCATATATCTTGAATACAAAAACTTAAAATAGTTTAATGTGCACGTCATGTACTCGGGGTGTTTGGTTTAACGAAAGTCAGACACATCCACATACCGTACACTGACATCTTTTCAGAGACAATGTGCTGGATGTTCAGTTACGCAACAAAAACAACATTCCTCATCTTTTGGAAACATTTCATTTCTCTTGGTGCAGCTGATGGGGCCCACGTCATGGCAGCTTAGTTCCCTTACTGTAACTTTGTGTAAAGAGCACCTTGACAGACAGCAGAGAGAACCCCCCCCCCCCCGCCGCCTGCTGTGTGTTTGCTCTCTGATAAAGAGGCTGTTTCCAGACCTGAACCCGTAGTAGAGGCTGACAGTGGCCAGACACCCAGACGTTGCTCCTGACAGGCTGACAGCTCCGGCTCCCTCCTCGGACCTGTGGCCTTCTGTCGAGGTGTAACAGGTCATCTTTTACACCAGCAGCTCTCCAGAACCGTATCCTCCACTTGCCTTCAGGTTAAAGGAGTGGATGTGTGATCTTAAACTCAGACAGATGTGTTTGTAACTGTATAAATAAAGAGTTATTTTCTTTAGTGTCTGAATGATATTAACCCCAATATGCTACCGGCAGGGCTCTAGGGATGGCCCCTCGGCTATTTGGTGCAGACTGAAAAATGCATTATATGGACTACCATTCAATTTTGCACAGACATGATGAGTCGTGATCCCCATAGGATTAAGATTACTGACCTTGGTGATTCCCTGACTTTTCTACAAGCATCACCATGGGGTTGACATTTGTGGTTTTAAGTGAAATGTCTCAACAGCCTGGTTGGCAGCATGGATTGCCATTAAATCTCCAGACATCCACATTCTCCTCAGGATAAACTGCATTAACTTATGTGACCTTACAACTTCACATATATTGCCACTATCACATCGTCTTACTTTGGTTTATGAACATATACCTGTAAATGACAATACCGTCAACCTCAGCTGTTCTTTGTGTTCGTTGCTAATAAGCATATGTTAGCATGCTAACTTGCTAAAGCATGATAAGATAAGATAAGATAAGATAATCCTTTATTAGTCCCGCAGCGGGGAAATTTGCATGATGGCGACGACCATGGTAATCATTATAGTTACTTAACATCAGTATGTTGGCATATGTTAAGAACCTTGGAGTTATCTTTGACCAGGATCTGTCTTTTAACTCTTATATAAAACAGATCTCAAGGACAGCCTTTTTTCATTTATGTAACATTGCGAAAATCAGGCAAATCCTGTCTCAAAGCGATGCAGAAAAACTAGTTCATGCATTTGTTACCTCTAGACTAGATTACGGTCTCTTAGATCTTTACAGTTGATGCAGAATGCTGCAGCACGTGTTCTAACAAAAACTAAGAAAAGAGATCATATTACTCCAGTATTAGCTTCTCTGCACTGGCTCCCTGTTAAATCAAGAATAGAATTTAAAATTCTTTTACTTACCTACAAAGCTCTAACTGGTCAGGCACCGTCTTATCTTAAGGAACTTATAGTTCCATATTACCCAACTAGAGAGCTGCGCTCAATCAATGCAGGGTTACTTGTGGTTCCTAGAGTATATAAAAGTAGGATGGGAGCCAGAGCCTTCAGTTATCAGGCTCCTCTTCTGTGGAACCAGGTTCCAGTTTCAGTCCGGGGGGCAGACACACTCACCACTTTCAAGAGCAGGCTTAAGACCTTCCTTTTTCATAGCGCTTATAGTTAGGGCTGGTTCAGGTTCGCCTTGGTCCAGCCCCTAGATATGCTGCTATATGCCTAGACAGCCGGGGACTACCTAGGATACGCTGAGCTCCTCTCTCCTCTTCTCTCCCTCCTTCTTTATGTATTAATCTCCTATTTATGCACATTACTGATTTTGCTTCTTCCCCGGAGTTCTTGTGCTTTCTCGCCTCGCAGGTTCCCAGGAATCGGGGTTATATTTGGACTGTCATCGTGCCACCTACTGAGGCCCTGCTGACACCCACTACTACTACCACTATCATTATTAGTCACATTACTATTATTATTGCCTGTACTATTACGCTTATTGACTTGCTTCTACCCTGGAGTCTTTGTGCTTTCTCGCTTCGCAGGCTTCTATAAATCGTGGCTGTACCTGGACCGTGGATGTGCATCCTGCTACGGCCCTGCTGACACCGACTGCTACCACCATTACCTGTCACATTACATTACTATTACCTGTACCATTAAGCATTTTAGCTTTACTTCCACCCTGAAGCCCTTTTGCTTTCTCGTTCTGCAGGTTTCCATGAATCGTTGTGGTACCTGGACCGTAGTCGTGCCTCCTGCTGTGAGCCGACTGACACCCACTGCTACTTCGATTATTATTATTAGTCACATTACTATCCCTATTTTCATGGCTATAATTCTACTGTAATAATTGCTGCTGTTATTATAAGTAGTCTTATTATATGAATCATTTATGTCATATACATTGAATGTGTTGTATCTAAGAACTGTTATGCTGCTCATTCTGTACACATGACATCTATTGCATTCTGTCCATCCTGGGAGAAGGATCCCTCCTCTGTCGTTCTCCCATAGGTTTCTTCCTTTTTTCTCCCTGTTAAAGGGTTTTTTTAGGGGAGTTTTTCCTGTGCCGATGTGAGGGAGGGACAGAGGATGTCGCATGTGCACAGATTGTAAAGCCCTCTGAGGCAAATTTGTAATTTGTGATTCTGGGCTATACAAAATAAACTGAATTGAATTGAATTGAATTGAATATGTTGATATTAGCATTTAGGTCAAAGCCCGGCTGTGCTGAGACAGTCTATAGAGCCTCACAGCTGAAGACACTTGGTTTTATTTGTCTTATAAACCCATCATTAGCTGATTTTATATGACCAGTTTTAACTTTTTATTTCTGTTAATGTCTTTTTCCACACTGATTGTACGTCTGATTGTTCTCAAATCATTGTAAATTTGAATACTTTGGGGTTTTGGATTGTTGGTCAAAAAGAAAACACCAAGCATTTCCATTTTACTTTCCAGACATTTTATTAGACTACTAAACGACTAACAAGAAAACAGCAAAAACACCTTTTATTTTCAGCCTTAATGTTATCTCTCAAGGACTTTTGCTTGTCTGGTGTGGAACCGCTGCTTTATGGGCCCATAAAGCCCTTTGAGACACTGTATGTGATAATGAGCTGTACAAATAAACTTCCCATGGCCTTCAAAATAGGCCCATGCAGTACACATTCCACTATGCAGCAATCTGGCTATTTTTAAGACTTAATTCTTTTTGTAGCATTTGCATCTATGTCAGTCTGACACAACATACATCCCATGTTGTGTGACCTCATCCAAGTATAAAGGAAAAAATAGCGATAAAAAGACAATGGGATGATTGCTATGTCAGATGACAGCACATACAGTGAGGCAGTGACGGTATTCATAAACATCCTGCAGAACTGGAACTGTCACCCTGAATGCTTTTTGTTTGCTCATCCATGTGGCCTGAGCTCAGACAGGCTTATCAAACAGACACATACTGTTCTTTCTCTCTCTCTCTGAGATGGTAGTAAAACCTGTGGGTTACCAGTAGTTGCTATGAAGGATCTTGGCAACAGACTACTGGGACCAGATCCAATAAGTACTTAAGGTGTGTGTGTAAACAGAGAAGCCAAAAATAGAAAAGGACCACGTTCTACTTTGGTCATCAGACTGCAGATACGTCAGACTACACAGGCCTTTAGTGGAACGTTGTGTTCAAGCACCCGTAAGTCAGCTGAGAAGGATTTCTTCGCGCAGTACAGACTCCCGTGTTCAAAACATCGACATGCTCCTACTGGAAGCTCTCCATAAAAAACACGAGTCACTAAATTTGTACCCGTCGTTTCTCAAGGATGCACTTATAAGTACTTGGCAGCTTGTTGGTGCGCTCTCATCAGGTCAAAAGGTTGAGCACAGATTTGACAACATTGTTTTTAAAAAGGTTTGATATTTGTTGTCAAATACATGAACTAATAAATTAACACTGGATTTGTGATGTACTGTAAATGCAAGCTTCATTTTTCCTCTGTATTACCAGTAGGTGGTGGCAAAGCTCTGCCGCTAAGTCTGATTGCAGAATGGATTCATCTGTTTGGAGCATTAAGATTAGAAAAGAAACTCTCCAAAATGAGTGAATAATTAAAAAGTTGAAAGAAATCTGTCTTGGAAATCAGTACATTAAAACACAAATTCACAAACATCAAGACATTTTATTATGAAAATAAGACAGAACATAATTTGAGCACATCATTCCTTCTATCATGCATTAGAGCTGATGGACACACATGGAGAGAGTATTTTGCCGTACAGTCTCTCTGCTACAGCTGCAGTGCAGTTCTGAATGTCTGGATGGTTCACCATGGTGAGGAAGTGCTGCAGACCATCCATGGTCAGTTACATGAATATGACCAATGATGAACAGTATCTGTATGTGGCTCAGTGGTGAAAAGGTGACGGTCGCTCTGGATGTGTGATTAGAGGCTTCTCCTTTGGAAGATTGCTGTTGTTGATCACTTGGCCTCCTGTGCTTTTTTGGCACTCTGTTTCTCCTTTGCCTGGTGAGAAAAAGAAAAAAACATTTGCATTTCACTTTAATTACTGTAGTTGATTAAAAACATACCTAAAGCATTGTAAAAACAAAATAATTGCAATGTCTTTTTCACAAACTAGGCATGGCATGCTTGTGAGAGATTTACTTCTGCCCTCTAGTGGACAGAATAAACACTGAAGCTGAAATGCTTTGGCAATTTCATTGTATTTGTCGATTATTTTTCCTCCCTGAGACCCTGGATATTGACCAAAGTCATCCATTATTTATCCATGAGAGTTCCTAAAAACTGTAAGATACCTCATTAAAAATAAGGACGAGGAATACCCAACGATGTTTCAAAATGGCAAGCGACTTAAGTCTGACGCATTCATAGAAGGAAAGTAGTCAGAAAGAAAGACAGCCATTGAAGAAAAGCAAATACCTTCTCCACCAAAGGTATTAACTGTTGGTACTCTGCCAGTGTCTTCAGTAGCTCCATGATGAAAGGAAGGTAGTTGTGCTTTCGCCGAATGTTTTCAATCTATGAGGGAAAAAAAAGTGAGGAAAACTTGGCGCAACTGAAATTAAAAAGGACCTCTTACATTCTGAGGTTAATGCAGTAAACAGCCTCTACATTCATAGTGTGCTCATGGTTATTCGAACGGAATTTTTCAACAGGAAAAATAAACTGTAGCCTTATGGGCCTTTCCCTGCATTTGTATCACAGTGAATGTCACATTTAATAGAGCATGTAGTAGTAGGGAATGTGGAGTTTGAGAAACCCACCTTATATCTTTTAAGTTTCTGATTTTCCTCTTCAATAAGGAGCTGGTACTTGGCGATCTCAGACTGGATGGAGCTAAGAAACGTGCTGCTCTGGTCTGTGTCCATCGGTTCATCCTAAGAAACACAAGGGAAAAAAGAGCAATTGACATTATTCCAACACGGATGGCTGTTGGGTTTGTTACACTTGTGCAAGGTTAGCTAAAAGCCATGTAAGGACTTGTGCATACTGTGATGGCAAACTCAATTATTTGTAGTATATATGTAGTTTCATAAGTAAAAACTAAATAAGGCAATAGTGAATACAAAGTAGCAAAAATATTCCACTCCTTTGACATGTTTGCATGAGGGTTTCACGGTTTAAAGTTACACCTTGTGTTTGCTGACCTCTAGTGGTTGAATGCTTCACCTTGCTGCAGTAATGCTGATGTGTCATCAGGGTGCAATCAGTATACTTTGACATCACCGTTAGGTGTGGTTGGTTACAGGTGCAACAGAGCACATATCCGACAACACCCAATAATGACGCTGGGTGTGGCAACTACACCTTACAACCAGAAACAGGTCAGTAAAACTTCATTTTTATCTTGTGGTGAAATACTGTTTGACCCCTCTCTAAATTGTCTTTTGCATTTATGCAATTTATAATTATGCACTGGATTCAGATCTTCTACTCACCTCGGTAAGCTGGGTCTGGAGCTCTGCGATTTTTCTCTCGTATATCATCTTTCTGTCTGACACAATGGCCATTAGATTGAATCGGATCTCTCCTTCACTGTACCTGAAGAGGAAAATAGTACATTTTCACCAAGTAAAGAAGGATACACTGTCAAAAACAATCAAGGCAGTACAGTATTATACAGATATCTAGCATCTGTATATACAGAGAAAATACTATCTTTGCTTCATAAGACTGTAAACTATAAAAATGCAAATAAATCAGATGACATGGAGGAAAGAAGTTGTCTTTAAAATAATTTCTGCATCACTGATTTACATTAATTATCTCTATTAATTGTCTCACCACTTATTGTCTTAAAAGAAAGTGAAAGGGATTTGGTTAATTTAAAATTAAGATTATTCTTAAATTAATATTATGTAAAGACATTCACTTCTGTATTCTTTTCTCGATCACGGGGCGAACTGCGCTGATCCAGTCATCCTGGTTGCATGCACCTGGTGAAAAACACAGACAGGGAAAATGAATACTGCCGGTGTCCGTATATACACAGTAACTTCACAGTGCATCATTCTAAAAAGAGACAATTTTAGGGGAATGGGCCAACAGGACAAAATTGAGCTGTGCATAGCAGGACCTCACACCGAGGGACTGAAACCATAAAACAATAAAAAGGAAAAATAACAAATTACTTATTTTCTGCTTACCCAGGTCAATTGGTCCCTCTCGAAGCCCATCCAGCTCGTATAGTCTACCGTTTACAGGAACATAGCTCACAAAGTGAAATGCGTCCTCGTCCTTTGCTGTTGTCTTTGCATCAAACTCAAACATTTGCTGTCTGTAAATACGAAAAGATGCACAATTATAAGATCAATATCAAAGGAAATTATCATGCATCACTCAAACAATTGTAGATGCTTTTGTTTTGTCTATCAGACACGTAGAGATGTAGGAATGCACGCTGTTCCAAGAAAATCATAACTCCAATCAATAAGTCAATGTGATGTAAAGAATGTTCCATTAAAATGTTATCCCTAAGCAGGTAGTGAAAGTGCTATGCATGACAAAACAAAATGTTTTTATTTTCTATTTATAACATAAGAGCATCCGCACTGACAAGTTTTGGGGTGACCAACAAATGAGCCAGACTAACATTGGCTTGTTTCAAAAAAAGCAGACAGATGCATTAGACACAAATGGGCCAATCATTTTTTTACAGAGTTAGAATGAGGAGCTAAAAATAACATGAGGTAAATCAGACAGACTTCCTCCAGCTGGATATGACATGAGCAGGAGCTTACCTGGCAAAGCTGTTGTGAACTTGTCGGATCACTTCGGAGTTGCTGAGAGCCAAACCTTTCATCTGAGGAGAGCGGGAGGTGCAGGATTATAATGCTGACTGTACAACTCTTGCCTTAAAGATGCAGCAGAATTATGAAAGGCTGTATGGAACACATTATACCTTTCCTGTTTCTAGTACAAGTCATGCATCCAATTTGTTTTCAATGCATTTCAATGTCAATAATATATATATATATAATTATTTTTTTTTTTTTTTAAAAAGGTACTTATTCAAATAAATTGCTTTTTTGTTGCTTCTATATCATGCCTAGAAAATAATAGTAAATAAATGTTGCCATTTCAAAACTGGTTTAGACTAAAATAAATATATAAAAAGAACACAAACTATCTGAGTCAAGGCAGAATAAGTGTCTCTACTTGGAACTTTTCTAAATCAAAGGAGAAGTTGAGCATAAAAAAATAACGTAAGCCTGGATATTTTTTAACATTTGTGGGACGGACAACTTAGTCATCTTCGTTTTGAAGTTAAGAGGATAAAACTGTCAGTGTTTCAAATGGAAGAGGAATAACAGCGAGTTGTGTAAGACATTACTGCTCCAAAAAGGAAAGCTGTGTTAACTTTTTTTGAATACATGAATAAATCATGACTTACTTACATTACTTGAGTTACAAGTCAAAATACTGCTGTCACTTAAGTTAAAAGGGAAGATTCATAGTATTCAATAGAAAGAAAAGTTTACTCTGTTTTGGATTCAAGAGAAAATACCATGAACGTACAGCGGCGTCAAAACTCTGTGAAAACTCTCTGAACTCTGTCAGTGTGTCTCCAAGCAACATGTCAGAATGGGAGCAGTTGAGCAGGACGCTGACTATTGCCTGGGTGGCACAGGCGTTGTTTATGACCTGAAAACACACGGAAAAAATACACAGCAATGAGTTGGACAAATAGAATATCCCCTTAAAAGATGCAAATATAATTTTTTAAAGCCAACATTACACCTATAGTTATTTGAATACTCAATACTTGAGTGCAACAGATAGCAAATTTATGAATCAATAATTTTCTGCAAATCTGTGTTTTTTGTTTTAAAATCTGAGAACAATTTGTTAATACTTATATGCATATAAAATAGGATCTTCCTTTATAATGGAAGAAAACATGTCAGATTGAAGAGAGGCATCCTTGCACTTTGTCGTGCAAGGATGTGTGTTATTGGCCAATTCACTCAAGAAGCACAGCGACTCATTATTAGGAACAACTATGCACCATAGATCATGTCTTGCAATTCCACAGTTACCATATGATGATCCCTAAATTGGCAGAATGTTATTTATACTACAGCTGCAAAATAACAGTCTTTCTAATACTAAAAGACTCAATGTATATAAAAACAAAATCACAGAGCTAAATCTACCTGTTTGGCAAAGAAGATGTGGTCGAGCCTTGAATCCTGAACGATTGATCCTGCTGGCTCCTCACCTGGCTGCCACTTGAACAGGAAAATCAACCCATGAACTGGTCTGGAACAGAGTAGATACATTTAAAAAAAGGGGGGCCTGTCTTGAGAGGGAGCATCCAATATAAAGAAGCTGCAGGTGTTAACATACTTCAAGTTGTCAAAGTTCTCTGGCTCCATGCTCCAGATTTCTTCAACCTGGGAGCCTTTGCAACCTGACAAGCACAAAGTAAAGCATCAAATACTTATTCACACTTGTATAGCGCATGCTTTAGTCGGGGCAATCTAACCGTTAACCCGGGTTAACAGTCAGCAGAGCGAACCACAACACGCGTCATTCACGAGTGAGGGTTTGTTTCTACGCGCCGTTGTTTTGAACGCTGAGTAATGCTAGCTGGTTAGCTTGTCTAATTGAGTTAGCCGAGGCTGACCAATTATCACATGCGACTTTTTGTTAGAAAATGCAACGTTTTGGGGGGTGGCTGTACGGAACAGATCGCCTCTCAAGTATTTGCGTTTAATCGTCATAGCGATTAATTGATTCAAGCGTAAGAAATCAGCAGTAGCTCATTTAGAAGTCGCCGTTAGCTTGAAATGCGCTATGTAGCTAGCGCTGTCTGGTAGCAGCAGCACACTGAATGGGCAGCTAGCGAACCAGTCACTCACCGAAACCCTTGATCAGCTCTGTGAACACGCCAGGGTCGCTTTCCATCAGACACCACTCTCCTGCGCTGCCAGCCATTGTTACGAACGGTGTTTGTTCAAGCTACGGTGCACATATACGAGATGCTAATATCCTAGCTTAGCAGTACCCGCTAGTCAAGCTAATTTCAATGAAGCACTGGAGTGACCTCAGCGTGATGCCGTGCAATGTGCGCAATCTGGGTGCACGCGTTTTATGGCACAGCGTGTGCCGTTGGAGGATAACAATTATTTGACATACATGACTTAAAATCATTGGAGACGAGCACCATTTTAAAAAAAATATGCACGTTTCAACATTTGGAAATAGTTAACACAAAATGAATGCCCTATTATGATCTAAAAATGGCCATTTTATGAACTAGAAACACTATACCCGCCCGCCTACGACGGCGGAGGACAACAATTGCAGCACCCTTGTTAAAAATGCATGAGACATGGTAGGCTGACGGTGGACTTTCATTCATATTTATTCATAAAAACACATTCTTGGCATAATGAAAACATTTTAGAGAGGTAGTTTTACACACCCCATTAACCTTTACCTTCATAACACTAACGAGCATCAAGACGTATTAGGTTACTCATACATTCCAGTAAACCAACAATGTACCTAATATCACAAACAAATATAGAATTGCTAAAATCTTTGCAAACAATGAACATTTCCTAATACTGTGTAATGTTCAAATGAATGTGAACATTAAAATGTGAAAATCATAAAAAAATCTGTAGTTCTTTTAATCTTACAACATACAAATAATGACCTCAAATAAACTCAGAGAATGAGTATTGAATCACACTGGCAATACTTCACAACCCAAAGATGTTCACAATTTGATGATGCTTGATGGTGAGAGTCATAATCATATTTTTTTCATGAATGTAATATCTTTCAATAAAACAACCATGCAGATGACGAGTAGTTCCACAGGTTTTGTTTTAAAGATGGCAGCTTTAATAAGAATACTGTACATCCCTGCATGAAAATGTATGTCGCTTAACATCAATTATCAAATGCACTTTGATAAATAAATAACATGCTCAAGCAGTGTTCAACTTGTAGCATGAGATCGAGCAAACATTTAATAAATACAGGATTGAAAAAAACTACAAGAACGGTTAGTCATTTAGCGCACTCAAACTGTCCGCTGCCCGAGCCATCAGAGCTTGTGGCAGCACAGCAGGGAGCACACTGTTCGATCAGGGGCCGCAACTTCCCCTGCTGATGGAGTTGTTTGGTATCAGAGCCACCCCCGATGCAGTTTCCGTTAATGAAGACTCTCGGCACCTGAACACACCAATCGGGTCATAACATTAGTTCTTAGAAAAACAAATGAGGTTTAGTGCAGTTAGACATACTTTCTTGTTTGTCATTGGTTGGTGCTGCCATAACTAATATCTGTTCTAATTGTTTCGACTCGTGTTAACTTTCATCACCATGTTTCCAAAACGGAGATGTCCTGAGCTTGGGGCTAAGCATATTTTAAAGGATCACTATTGACAAAAATAAAGCGGATGAAAACCTTTTCTTTACTGAACGCTCACGTGTTTTGTCAACCTCAGTCTGCTTTTGTTGCAGTGCTGCTCTCCTTTAAGACAGCCAGGCTCTACTGTGCAGCATGATCGCATCATGTCTGTGTCACTGGTCACATTTTCCCAGTTAAACTTTGATTAATATCATACGTTTTTTTTTGTTATTCAATTTAACAATCTTAATTCAAGATTTCCAGTATTTGGATCAAGTGGCTTGTGGAAAAATAGGGCCTGTCGAATTGGTAGTGTACAACTGTTATTTCAATGTGTCAGACTTTGAAATAACATTACATATGTAATCAACATTTAGGTAAATTTAAATGTCGGATTGGACTTTTTTTTTATCTGTTTTACTCATCACTTAATTATTTTACTTAATGACAAATAATGTGTTTTAGAATCAAGCAATTTATTAATAAAAAGAAAAATCTAGAATCAGAGTTAAGCTGTGCCTATTTTAACTTATTAACAACTTTCACAGCCGTCGAGGTAATGAGGAAGAATACAGTGAGTTAGCACTGAAATAAAATAAAAGCTAAAAATAAGATATGTAAAGGGGTCTTGCATGATTTTGATACATACTGTCCGGATAAATTTAAGTCCATTTTTTTCCCCTTCAATCTCATTTTGATCTTAAAACAATCTACATCTTGCAACTTTCAAATCCTTTTTAGTTTTGTCAGTGTATATTATACAGATTTCATGTACAATTCACTTAACATAAAATTGTACTTTTATATTTTAAGTCTTATACAAAATATTCAAATAATCATTCAAATCAAAATGTTATTTCCATGAAATGAATAGATTTGCTATCATTAAAGACTATAGACTGACAAAGATGCAGCTTTTTCTGGTCTTATCTTGACTGAGATTCAGCTATTTTGAGTCAGGATTAATTCCAGAGTCTTTGCTACAGGCCAAACAAAACACCAGTCAAGTCATCTTAATTTAACTTAAATGCAGAGCTGCCAGAACAAACAAGCTGCATGTTTTGATTCCTTTTTAAATAGATGCTGAAATAACAGGCTGCTAAGTAACTTCAAATTCAGAAAACCCAAATCACAACAGGAGGCTCTCACCGTTCTGGCACCGGTCATCTGAGCTAAGGCCTCTTGCACTCTCCTCCCGTCGTTGTGCTCATCCAGTTCGATCACTTTGTAGGTCGCACCAATTTCATTGAACACATTCTTGGCCATTTTGCAATAAGGACAGGTGGTCTTGGAAAATATCACAACACAGTTCTGTGACACCATCTCCTGAAAGGTCAGGCAAAAATTAGATTTCATTAAATATTGGCAGACCTAGGAAATAGACTGCACGTACCAGGCATCAAGTGAGTTGCTAAGCAAAGGTGAAAGGAACCTCAACTGTTTAGTAGTATTCCCATGGTTAATGTTTAGTGAGTGAGAGAGCTGTGGGTCCAGTTCATAACAGAGTTTTGACTCAAAAATATACAGAGAAATATCAATACAGGAGGTAATATACTGGAATAAACTGACAGATGAAGCCAAGAAACACAGTTGACTACAAAGCTAAGGAATGCTGGTGGTTACTGATTGCAATGCCTCATGTATCAGACACAAACATTTTCTAAATAGATTGTAGAGAGATTCACAGCACAAGGTAACAGATATGTAGGCATCCACTTACCTGAACATACTGTGAACAGGATGTGCTGGACAGGGATGGGGAGGATGTAAAATTCCCCATTCTGAAAAAGACAAATCACAATATTGAAGAGCATACAGTATTTCAAGGTTTTTTTGTACATCTGATTGTACTTGAATCTAACTGATACACACTACAGGGACTGACACTACAAAGTGCGTTTGTGCAGTAACCTCCGAAACGTGAAGCTACCACATGAAGAGACAAGCTGAAGGCTAATAATGAGCATCGACATAATATCTAACTGGAGGAGAACTGCTGGTCTGAAAATACCCGTCTCCATTGTTATAGTCGTAGATAACGTTACTGACGTAATCACGTCTCAAATGTGGCTGTTTTACTCTTTTTTTTAACGCGTGGCAAAGTCCGGCAGCAGGGTTGATGTGCTGGGTAATCCAGGATTAACACTGACACCCGTAATTAAGATCTGATGTTGACAAGAGTCTGGTCAAACCCCATTAAAAAACTAGCAATATCACATCATAGCTTCCTAAAACGTGGTTATAAATGATTTATGACACTTGACCACCTAATTGTAAATTCTTTACACTTCATTCATTTGCCTCCCACTACTTGTTCCAGTTAAATGTAAAGTATGTCATGTCTCATGTAAGTGCAGGGTAACAGAGACAGCATGGCGTTAGCTAACAACAACAACAACAACAGGCGTGCAAATGATCAATGTTGACTGCAATAATGATTATTGTAATAATTGTAATAGTTTAAAGATAGTTGCGTTTGGCACGTTTAAATGTTGCATTTAGATTACTGCGAGGTTATTATGACACGTTTCCGTTCAGCCCGGTTAAGGTGTCGCCCCCGTTAAACAGCCGGCAGTGAATGGATTAGCTTTTTTAAGTCAACTCTGCTGATTGTTTTCTGTTATGTGAGTTATTACAACTGAAGCTAGCTAACGTTAGCTGTCGTTTTAGTCAAGCTAGCCAGTATGACCTTCGGCAGCCGGTCCATGCCACCCTGGGAAGACATCCCACTCGAGC